>NC_057861.1:3040000-3170000 GCF_019393635.1 Dromiciops gliroides
AAATTACACAGATCTCTTAGAACCAGAAGACAAAGTAGAAGTTGAAAAAATTTACTAGTCACCTCCTGAAACTCCAAAATGAAAACTCCCAGGAATTTTATAGCCAAATACTGCAAGCAGCCAGAAAGAACGAATGCAAGTACTGAGGATCCACAGTCAGGATCATACAAGATTTAGAAGTCAACACCATAAAGAAGCAGAGAGCTTGGAATAAAATATTCTAGAAGACAAAGAATATGGGCTTACAGTCAAGTTTTGCCAATTTATCCAGCAAAACTGAATATAACCCTATTGGGGTGGGGGGAATGGGTCTTTAAAGAAATAAGAGGACTTCCAAGCATTCCTGATGAAAAGACCAGAGCTGTACAGAAACTTTGAAGTGCAAACGCAGGCTTTAAGGGAAACATAAAAAGTTAAACATGAATGAACAATGATAAACGACTAAGCAGGTATAAACTACTTATACTCTAAGATGAGGAGGTGATACTTGTGTCCCTCAGAACCCTAACATCATCAGGGATCATAGAGGGAATCTGATTGGACAAGGCCTTGGAATGGCTCTGTTATGGCTTGATGATCTTAGGAAAAGAATGGAAGAAGAAGGGGAAAAGACTACACAGAGGGGACAGCTAGGTGGCGAAGTGGATAGAGCACTGGCCCTGGAATCAGGAGTACCTGAGTTCAAATCCGGCCTCGAACACTTAACACTTACTAGCTATGTGACCCTGGGCAAGTCACTTAACCCCAATTGCCTCACTAAAAAAAAAAAAAAGACTATACTGAGGTGGGGGGAAGGAAAAGAAGGTTAGGGGACATTATCTCACATAATTGAGGTTCTCCAGTAGAAGTCTATACAAACAAGGAAGCTGACACTTCAGTCTGCTTCTCATCTGAACAGGTCAGAGGAGGGAAGAATCCACACGCATGCACAGAGCTGGATTCAGAAATGTATTTCCCTCCACAGGGAAATGGGCAGCCAGGTGGTGTAGTGGGTAGAGTGCTGGGCTCGATTCGGGTGTGCAATTCACTCCCGGCACAACCACGAGAAAGCCTCTTTTCCTCCCGGACCTCAGTCTCCTCTTCTGTACAGTGAGGGGATTGGCCTCCACAGACCCTTCCAGCTATTTCTGTGATCCCATTTCCCATCTTCCCATCCTGAGGCTTCCCTCAGCCCTCCAATAGTGGCTGCTCCAACTGGTTCATGTGGGGGTGATGAGGCCCTGACTCTGTCGGGGTCTTTCAGAGCAGAGAGAAGGGCTTGAGGTGAGGGCCATTGGAAGTCTGGGGAGTGGACAGGGGGTGGAATTCCAGGCCTGCTGTGGGTAAGTGGCCACGCCTTTGTTACCTTCCCTTTCTAGGTCAGAGTCAGAGTCCCCCTCACTTTCCGTCTCATATGCCCCCTCGGAGCGACCTCCCCGCTCACTGGTGTCCTCCTCCTCCTCCTCCTCCTCGGGGTCCTGCAGCAAGGAGTACCTCAGAGGGAGGTTGGTGCTGAGACCACTGTAGGGGGCCTTGGGCACACTCTGGAAAAGCAAGAACGATGTGTCCAGTGCTGGAGTGGCCCCTTGAAACAATCCCAGGACATGGGGCACCTGTCTAGTCAGGGGAACCCTGGGGAAAGGTCCCGGGTCGGCTCAGTGAGGCAGGGGCTTGAGAGTTGAGCTGGGCTGGGGCCTCTGCCACTGCCTGCCTGGGAGCCCCTTAGCCATCCCGTAGGTAAACCGAGGGAGCATCGATTTAAGATTAGGGGAAGTCCTTCCCCATCACAGTCCCCTCGGACTGAGGAGGACACCGAAAGCCAGAAGCTCTCAGGTGCCTGGGTAGCTGGCTGCTTCTGGGCCTCAGTTTCCCCATCTGTAAAATGAGAGGTGACGTTCTCTGAGCCCCCCTCTAGCTCTAAAGGCTTTGTTCGCTAAGTTCCGGACCCCACTGCCCCCTCAGCGGAGTCAGAGTGCCGGGGCTTTAGTTCTGGCTCCACCCACCCACTCCCTGCCTGCCTGACTTTGGGCACGTTCCTTCCCCTCTCTGGGCCTCAGTGTCCTTCTCAGTCAAAAGGAGGGGGTTGGGCTCCAAGGCCTTTAAAGCCCCTCCCCCTACCAATCCTGAGACAAACAGAAGCCTTGGCCCCTCCCTGTGTCTGGACTCAGTTTCCCCAGCTGTACAACCAACCTCGTTGACCTTTAGCACCAATTCCAGCCCCGTCTTTTCCCAGTTCTGAACCCTAGGGTCCTTCTCTTTCTCTTTCTTTTCTTCCTCTTCTCCGCCCACAATTCGGGAGGACAGCTTGGAGGCGGCAGCCAGGTCCCACGGCCCGGGGCGCTGACTCAGCCCGGCGTCTGAGGGGTCCCCCCACGGGCCTGGCTTCCTCTCCGCCATGGTCCCTAGGGGCCACTCATTGTCCTGGGCTGCCTGGAAGGCGGCCGGAGCCGGGGCTGTGGCCTGGGAGGACCAACCCGGGCGGCGATCGAGCTGACGGGCATCCCTCTTCGCCAATAGGAGCCCGCGCGTCCTCCGTTGCCATGGGAACTACTAACAGCAGTGTGGGCGGGGAACTGGGAGAAGAGTAGGATGCTTCCCCAGTCCTTGGGGGCATGCGATGGGGTGGGATGAGGGAGCGTCAGGATCATGGGGGTCTCACTACCCACCGAGGCAGATGAGTCCGGGAGAACTGCCGCCTCTTCTGGAGCAAAGGAGACCCTTTGCAAGTTCCTCCCCGCCCTCCCCGCTTCTGTCCTCCGGGGCCCTAGCACAGGGCTAATTTCTCCTCCTCCTCCTTTGCCCAGGTGTTGTCTCCCCGCTAGAAGGCGAACTCCCCCAGAACACGGACTGTCCCACTTCTCCATTTGTACCCAGCGCTTAGCTGAGGGGGGGGACGGGGAGGGGGGTACACAAAGCAAGCGTTTAATCAACGCTTCATTCGTTCATTCATTCATCCTTCCAGTATTTGGAGACAGCTGCCATGCCCCTCAATCAGCTGTTCTCCAGGCTCCCGGTCCTCCAGCGTGGGACCTGATCTTGAGACCCTTCCTCATTCTTGTCCCCTTCCTCGGGCCCCTTCCGCTTTTCAGCGTCCTTCCTAAAAAGAACAGATCGCAAACCTCTAGATGTGGTCAGAGCAAGGCAGAAGACCCGCCTCCACGCTTCTTAAAGATCGAATTAACTCTTGATGACCCAAATCGAGCTTGTGGTCCACTGAAACCCTGAGATCTTTTTCAGACACACTGCTGTCTCCAATTTTTTCTTTGGGAAGCTGATTTCTCGAACCCACATAAGACTTTTGCATTTCTTCTCGCGGAATTTCATGTTCTAAGATTCAGTTCAATGTTATAGCCTGCCAAGAACATTTTGGATCCTGAGTCTTTCATTCAGTCTAGCCCTTTCGGGTTGGTGTCATTGGCAAATTTGATGGGTTTCATCTATCCACACTGAACGCAGGATTCACAGCAGGATTAGTGTTGGAAGAGACACAGGACATCGTCTGGTCTAACTGTTTACAGATGAGGACACTGAGGCCCGGAGATGTCAAGCTCCAGAAAACACACCAATAATAGCAACAAAATATCGACAATTCCCATTTTTATGGAGCTTTAAGGTTTGCAAAGCACTTTCCTTAAGATAGTCCTGTGGGGTGACATAAATGTGTTCACATTTATTTTACAGAGGCTGCTTGGGAGGGCAGTGGACAGAGTCCCAGGCCTGGAGTCAGGCCTCGGACCTAGCCTCAGACACTTATAACTGTCCCTGCCATCTTCCTCAGTTTCCTTATCTGTAAAATGGAGATAATGATAACAACACCCTGCCAGGGGTACTCTGAGGTAAAATTCTTAAAATGCACTGCAAACTTTATAGCACTATATAAACATTATTATTATTATTATTACTACTACTACTACTACTACTACAGGTGAAGCAACTGAGACCGGGACAGTTAAAATGACTTGCTCATGGTTACTATGGAAGCAAACTGAGCAGGCTTCCAACTCCACCAGGCAAAGTACGGGCAGAGAGGGGAGGGAGGAAGAGCCTCCTTCTCCAAGGAGCTTGCTCTAGAAGCTGCAGAGATAATTCAAATTGTTCGGCATTGGGCCCTGCCATACTGCACTCTCTGCTCAGTTCTGCAGAGATCCAGAGGGTTCAAACACAGGTGTTCACCTCCCAATGCCAGCCTAGATAATTGTACTGTCCATATGTTGTCTGGGCCCCAAGAAGCTCCCTGCAGGCTGCACGTAAATAAATAAAGATGTCCTTGTCCCAGGACCTGGTTATAAACACGGCTCCATTTCTTTGACATCACACAGCTAAGGTGTACTTGGCTGGCTGCAGGGTTGGAACCCAGTTCCTTGACTTCAGATCCAGTCATCTTTCTACTGCATCCCATACAGCAAAGACTGAAGGCCCACCTCTCCAGCAGTAGAGGGGGGCATATTTGTCAGGATGGGTTGGTGCAGCCATGAGAGTCTGTGATTGTACAATGTCACCTTCTCCGTTGTGTCCCACTTAGCTGTGGCTTTGTTATAGGCAGTAAGCATCCCAAGGGCAGCATCTGCAGGGTTCTTTTCACCTTTCCATCCCCAGCACCGAGCATGGGGTCTTGCATCTGCCTTAATAGAGAGAGCTAGCCATAGCAGATGTGGGAGGTGGCAAGTTAGTGAGTGACAGAGCAGAGAGGTCAAGAAGAGTGAGGATTGTGAAATTGGATTTGGCGACTAAAAGGTTCCTGGTGACTTCGGAGAGAGGTTGTTGTTTAGTCATTTCAGTTGTGTCTGATTGTCTGTGATCCCATTTGGACTTTTCTTGGCAAAGATACTGGAATGGTTTTCAATTTCCTTCTCCAGCTTATTTTAAGATGAGGAAACTGAGGCAAACAGGGCTAAATGACTTGCCCAGGGTTACCCAGCTAATAAGTGTCTGAGGCTGAATTTGAACTCAGGAAGATGAGTCTTCTTGATTCTAAGTCCAGTGCTCTGTGTACTGTGGCTCCACCTAGCGGTCCATATATATAAGTACATGTATTGGGGGTGGGTGGGTGTATGTGTGTCCCTGCATGTATGCTTCTTGAGAATGTGCATGTGTGTAAGCAGTGTGCAAGTGTGTAATTTTGATTAAATTAAAGAGGTTTTGTACAAATAAAACCAACATAGCCAATATTAGAAGGAAAGCAGAAAATTGGGGGGGAATTTTTATAGACAGTTGCTCAGATAAAGGTCTCATATCTGAAATATATAGAGAACTTTGTTAAATTCAAAGCTAGGTGGCCCAGTGGACAAAGCACTGGCCCTGGATTCAGGAGAACCCGAGTTCAAATCTGGCCTCAGAGACTTGACACTAGCTGTGTGACCCTGGGCAAGTCACTTAACCCTCATTGCCCCCTCCAAAAAAATAAAAAAAAAAGAATATGACTCATTCCCCAATTGATAAATATCAAAGGTTATGAACAGGCAGCTTTCAGAAGAAGAAATCAAAATTATCTATAGTCATATGAAAAAAATGCTCTAAATCACTATTGATTAGAAAAATGCAAATTAAAGCAACTTTGAGGTATTACCTCATACCTATCAGATTGGCTAATATGACAGAAAAGGAAAATGATAAATGGTGGAGGAGATGAGGAAAAAATTGGGACACGTGCTGTTGATGGAGTTGTGAACTGACTCAACCATTCTGGAGAACAATTTGGAACTCTGTCCAAAGGGTTATGAAAATGTATATAGCCTTTAACCCAGTAATACCACTACTAGGTCTGTATCCCAAAGATATCAAAGAAAAAGGAAAATGTTGTATTTGTACAGAAAATATTTATAGCAGCTTTTTTTGTGGTGGCAAAGAATTGGAAATCGAGGAGATGGCTGAATAAATCATGGTATATGATTGTGATGGAAGAGTATTGTTCTATGATGATGGATGTTCAATGATGAACTGGTTGAGTTTTGAAAAATATGTAAAGACGTACATGAAATAATGAAAAATGAAGTGAGCATAATCAAAAGAATGTTGTATAAAAGTAGCAGCAGTATTTTTTGAAGAATAATTGTGACTAATGAAGTTATTTTGAGTACTATGAATACTCAAATCTACTCTAAAGGACCTATGAAGGCAAATACTATCCACCTCCAGAGAAAGAACTGATAAACAGAAGTATGCACAGTATGGCTTTATATATATTTAGAAATCTGCATCAGATGGTGGCCCTCTCCAGTGGAGGGCAGGGAGCCAGGGAGGCAATTTGGTACTCAAAATCTTACAAAAGTAAATAAATAAAAATGTAAAAAAAGAGAATCTTTGGACTACCTGAGAGTTGGGAACAACAACAAAAAGCCTACACCTCATATTTCAGTAAAATATAAAGGAGAACTGCTCAGATATCTTAGGACCAGAGGGCAAAGTAGAAATTGAAAGAATTTGTCTTTTATTTCCTGAAAAAAAAAATCCTGAAGTGAAAACTTCCAGGAATATTATAGCCCAAATGCAGAGCTTCCAGGTCAAACAAGAAAATACTGTAAGCAGCCAGAAAAAATAATTAAAATACCATGGAGTCACAGACAGGATCATACAAGATTTAGCAGCTACCACTATAAAGGAGCAGAGGGCTTAGAATATGATATTCTAGAAGACAAAGGAACAAGGATTTCACAACCAAGAAAAACCTAGCCAGCAAAACCGAGTACAATCCTACCAGGGAAAAAATTTTTTAAGGTTATACATTACAATCATGTTAAATATATTTCCACATTAGTCATGTTGTAAGAGAAGAATCAGAACAAAAGAAAAAAAAACACACAAGAAAGAAACAACAACCAAAATAACAACCACAAAAGTGAAAATATTGTGCTTCAATCTGCATTCAGACTCCATAGTTCTTTTTCTGGATGTGGAGAGCATTTTGCATCATGAGTCTTTGGGCATTGTCTTGGATCATTGTATTGCTGAGAAGAGCTAAATCTATCACAGTTGATCATCACACAGTATTGTTGAAACTGTGTGCAATGTTCTCTTGGTTCTGCTCATTTCACTCAGTATCAATTCATGTAAGTCTTTCCAGGTTTTTCTGAAATCCATTTGCTTACCATTTCTTACAGCAAATTAGTATTCCATTACATTCATGTACTACAACTTGTTTAGCCATTGATGGGCATAAGGGGAAAATTTAATGAAATAGAGGACTTTCAAGCATTCCTGATGAAAAGACTGGAGATGAATAGAAAATTGACATTCAAACACAAGACTCAATAGAAGGATAAAAGGTAAACATTAGTGAGAAATAAGGGACTAAACAAGGTTAAACTGTTTACAATATTATATGGGAAGATGATACACGTAACTGTTTAGAACTTTATCATCAACAGAGGTCTTAGAGGGAATTTAAAACAGAGAACCTATTATGTTCAGATGATCTTGAAAGAAAATGGAAGGATGAGAAAGAAGGATGCAATGGAAGAGGGACAAGGGAGAGGAAGAATGGAGAAAATTACTTCATAAATGGGGTGCATATATAGAGTTTATACAATGGAGGGGAGGATGGTGGGGGAGGGGAAGTGGGCAACATTTCAACCTCACTCACATCAGACTTGGTTTAAGGAGGGGAGAATGTGCAGATACACACAGTAGAGTACAGAAATTCATCTTACCCAATAGGGAAGTAGGAAAGAAAGGAATTAAGAGAAGGGGAGAGAAATAAATTGGAGGACAGATTAAGGGAGGCACCATAGACAATGAATTAATATCAATACCAAACATATATGCACCAAATGGCATAGCATTCACATTCCTGAAGGAAAAATTAAATGAATTATAGGAGGAAATAGACAGTAATACTAGTAGGGGAATTTCAACTTTTCCTCTCAGACCTAGATAGATCCAATCATAAAATAAGAAAGAAGTTAAAGAGATGAGTAGAATTTTAGAAAAGTTAGATATGATAGACCTCTGGAGAATAATGAATAGAAATGGAAAGGAGTATACATATTTATGCATGGCCCCTTCACAAGAATTGACCATGTATTAGGGCATAAAAACTTCACAAACAACACAGAAAAGCAGAAATATTAAATGAATATTTTTTCTGACTATAATCCAATAAAATTACATATAATAAAGGGCCTTGGAAGCATATATTAAAAATTAACTGGGGGCAGCTAGGTGGCACAGTGGATAAAACACCAGCCCTGGACTCAGGAGGACCTGAGTTCAAATCTGGCCTCAGGGGGCGGCTAGGTGGCGCAGTGGATAAAGCACCGGCCCTGGATTCAGGAGTACCTGAGTTCAAATCCAGCCTTGGACACATAACACTTACTAGCCGTGTGACCCTGGGCAAGTCACTTAACCCCAATTGCCTTACCAAAAAAAAAAATTAATTGGGGGGCAGCTAGGTGACGCAGTCGCTAGAGCACCGGCCCTGGATTCAGAAGGACCTGAGTTCAAATCCAACCTCAGACACTTAACAATTACTAGCTGAGGGGGCAGCTAGATGGCGCAGTGGTTAAAGCACCAGCCCTGAATTCAGGAGTACCTGAGTTCAAATCCGGCCGCAGACACTTGACACTTACTAGCTGTGTGACCCTGGGCAAGTCACTTAACCCCCATTGCCTACAAAAAACCCGCAAAAAACCAATTACTAGCTGTATGACTCTGGCCAAGTCACTTAAACCCAATTGCCTCAGACCCACACACAAAGAAATTAATTGGAAACGAAATAACCTAATCCTAAAGAATGAACATGTCAAAGAACAAATCACAGACACAATCAATACTTTCATTAAAGATATTGTGATGATTAAAATCTAATGTGTGTGTCCTTACCTGCCCTCCCCCCATGTGTGTGTGTGGGGGAACTAGCTAGGAATTACTTATAAATTAGGAGCTTCAGCAACAGTTTAGGCTTTTAAGCATTTATTAAAGTATATTAGAAGTAAGGGGGGAGAGAGAGAGAGAGGGAGAGAGCACATGTCTCTGAAAGAATGGAAAAAAACCTATATCCTATCTACACCTGGAGAGAGAGAAAAACAGCTCCTTCACCTAGCTGCCCATGCTTCCAAAAGGGCTAAAAATCTCAGGGTCTGGAAAGGTAAAGTCTTCAGATTCCACCGTCTTTTCCCCTCCCCTACACCAACAGTCCTCCATATCTCTCTGATCTGTACCCCTTTGTGAGGGCCTATAACTGTTCTGATTCTGCCCCCCTATATCTCTCTGAAAGGGTCTATAACTGTTTTGACTCTGCCTCTCTGTACCCCCCTGAAAAGATCTATATCTATTTTGATTCTGCCTCTCTGTACTTCTCTGAGAGAAACTCTTTCTGTTTTGCTTCTGTTCCCTTTGCATAGTCCTACAGTACTGCATTATATGCCCCCTTCTATTGCAGTAATAGCAAAATCTAGGGGGTTGATAGTGACACTGGGGTTGATAGAGATTCTCAACTGCCTGACCTTGCTGCCTTGTGGTTTCCTGTACTGAAGCTAAAATGCCCTGTCTGTTCCTTTCTTCCCTCTCATTTCCTTTATAAATATATATTGCTATTTCTTTAATGCTGCCTGTACTCAGGGTATTCCAACCTGGACACTGCCTTTCAAAATATCTCTGTATTTCTGGCAAGGACTGGTACATGAAAGGGGAACAGATAACATGGGCATCTCTAGCATCTAATGGGTCTAGTCTAGCATATTGTGTGGCATGCTTAAACAGTCTGTCATAGAATCTATTAGGTCTTTCGTTAGGTTCCTGGACTGTATAAATTTTTGCCAGTTATCAGTCTTACTAGCACAGGATTCCATTGCCTTCAACAAAGTTTCCCTTGCTTCCTGCAACTTATCAAAATGATCAGGGATATTGGGGTCCCAGTTAGGGTCTTCTAAAGGCCATCAAATAGTAACTTTTCCTGATGTTTCTAAGGAGTTCACTGCGGCTAATATATCAGCTCTTTCCTCTGGGGATAATATCGTTTCCATGAGATCAGTAACAGCATTCCAAGTGGGCTGATATCCTCTGAATATTGCCCTAAACTGGCTGATAACTGCTGTGGGATCCTCATGAAATTTAGGAATACCTCGTTTCCATGAACTTAAATCTTTGGGCCCAAAAGGTGTCTATTGTCTGAGCTTTACTACAGTACCCTTTCAATCATAGGTGAGGATCTCTTGAAGGGGAAGAATTTTGATCTTCTCTGTCTCCTCTACAGGTGAATCTTCTCCCTTTTTCTCTTTTCTTTTCTTGGTTGGTGTAGAGGAAATAGAGGGGGAGGGAATAGGAGTTGGGTCCTCTAAAGGTGAATTTTCTTTTTATTTTTAAAAATTTTTTTGGTTGGATCATTTGGCATTTCAGCCTGAGAGACAGGCTTGCATTCAAGCTCGGGCTTGGATTCCCCTCTTTTGCACCCCCTTTGGTCAATTTCTTGCTTGCTATATTCCAGAGTTCCCAATAAGTTACATCTTTGGGGGAAATTAACGTGCAGGATCAATCGCAAATTTTTCAGTGTTAGGGAATCAAAAGACCCACTCTCTAACCACTGGTTCTCTAGTAAGCTAAAACATTTTTTATGCCACCTAAAACACAGTTTGATAAGTCATGCTTTTTTTCATGCCTGGCTAAATGGGTAGCTTATAAGAATCCCATGCTGTGATTACCCTTTCTAGGGGAGACCCCTGTATTATATGGTAGGCTTTGGTATTTCTAGTCTTCCTGGTATTTTTAGTCTCCCTGGTATTTTTAGTCTCTTTTTCGTAATTCAAAAATTTCCTCACCATAACACAAAGAAAAGTAAAAATAAAAATAGGAATAGAATATTCAAATTCAAATGCACCAAGGGTAAGTTGTGAAAAAGTCAGGCTAAAGTACTTAAGAGATCCATTTGAAAGTTTAAAGGGACAGATTTGTGGAAATAGGAGAAAATTTCTTACCCAACTTGAAGATCAGAAGATTGAGGGGTTCAGCACTCCTGGCTGGCTCACCAATTGTGATGATTAAAATCTAATGTGTGTGTCGTTACTCCCCCACACACACAAGTGTGTGTGTGTGTGTGTGTGTGTGTGTGTGTGTTTGTGTGGGAACTAGCTAGGAATTATTCATAAATTAGGAGTTTCAGCAACAGTTTAGGCTTTTAAGCATTTATTAAAGTATATTAGGAGTAAGTAAAGAGGGAGAGAGAGAGCATGTTTCTGAAAGAATGGGAAAAACTATATCTCTGATCTACACCTGGAAAGAGAGAAAAACAATATGGACAATAATGAGACTATATACCAAAAGTTGTAGGATGTAGCCAAAGCAATACTAAAGGGAAAGTTTATATCTCTAAATGATTACATTGATAAGAGAAAGAAAGAGCAGATCAATGAATTTGGCATGCAACTAAATAAAACCTAGAAAAATAACAAATTTTACCCTCCAATTAAATGCTAAAATAGTAATCTTTAAATGCAAAGGAAAATTTAATAACATTAAAAGAAAAAAAGTTTTTTAAAAAATTGAGCTTAAAAATTAAAATAAGAGCTTGGTTTTTTTACAAACAAAATAAAACAAAACAATGAAATAGCTAAACCATTTGCTAATTTGATTTAAGAAAAGAAGAAAACCAAACTACCACTATCAAAAATGAATATTAAATAAAAGCAATAATTAGGAGTTATTTTGCCCAGTTACATGCAAATAAAATTGATAAGCTAAATGAAATGGATGAATATTTACAAAAATATAAATTGCTCAGATTTACAGAGCAGGAAACAGAATATTGATGAAAAGAAATGAATTAAAAGTAAATGATTGGGGCAGCTAGGTGGCACAGTGGATAGAGCACTGGCCCTGGAGTCAGGAGTACCTGAGTTCAAATCCAGCCTCAGACACTTAACACTTACTAGCTGTGTGACCTTGGGCAAGTCACTTAACCCCAATTGCCTCACTAAAAAAAAAAAAAAAGAAAGAAAGAAAGAAAAGAAAGAAAAAAGTAAATGATTGGGGGCAGTTAGGTGGTGCAGTGGATAAAGCATTGGCCCTGGATTATTAAGGAGGACCAGAGTTACAAATCCAGCCTCAGACACTTGACACTTGCTAGCTGTGTGACCCTGGGCAAGTCACTTAACCCCCACTGCCCCGCAAAAAAACCAAACCAAACAAACAAAAAAGTAAATGATTTATTACAATTTGATTGATTATGACTTCACAATTTTCCCCTTTGATTCTTGGGAGACATTTCTCCCATGAATCACTTTATGTACAAGTTTATATTGGCAGAAAATATGTTACAGAAGCAAAAGAGTAAGATAGAATTCATACAATTCAGCATATCCTTGCTCTTGTTCGACATGCCTGATTAGCATAATATTCTTAGGAACCATATTTGAGCTTGCTTTATTTAGTATAACAATTAGTGCAGAGTTGAATCTAAGGTGGAAGGATAATTATAGGAGACAAGATAGTAAGGGTCCATTTAATTATAGTAACAAGTACGCTATCTCCTTGAAACAAGGAAAAGAGGCAGAAAAAGGAGTCCATCAGGAGTTATTGTTGTGTACATGGGTTCCATTGGCAATTCCTTGTTTTGTTTTGTTTTTGTGGGCAATGAGGGTTAAGTGACTTGCCTAGGGTCACACAGCTAGTAAGTTTAAAGTGTCTGAGGCCAGATTTGAACTCAGGTACTCCTGAATCCAGGGCCGATGCTTTATCCACTGCGCCATCTAGCTGCCCCTCCATTGGCAATTCATTGAATGTATGACATGATTTGCTGAAGTTCATGAACAGTGGTGACTGGTTAATGTTTTTGTTGTTGTTCAGTCATGTCTGACTCTTTTTGACTCTGTGGACCACACTATCCATGGAGTTTTCTTGGTAAAGATACTGCAGTGGTTTGCCATTTCCTTCTCCAGTGGATTAAGGCAAACAGAAGGGTGACAAGTATCTGAGGTCGGATTTGAACTCAGATCTTCCTGACTCCAGGTCCAGTGCTCTACCACTGAGCCACCTAGCTGCCTCTGGTTAACATAGGAAGAACAAGTTTGGTTGCTAGCAGCACATGTTCCTCCCTGGGCAGCAGTGAGGAAATCTAAAACCAGATGGTGCTATCATACCATTTCTACAATAGAATCAAAATATCTCCGGCTGAAGGGAGGTGATGATAATGGTCATCCCAGCTACGGCCTTGGTGGGATCCTGAGCTAGTTTCTCAACTTCAGTTAGAGATGTTTCTAATTGATTTCAGGATATAGGCCATCCCCAAGTTCTGGAATAGAAACCAGAGACATCTCTCCCAAGGGGTAGATGCAGCTACAGAGTCTCGGGACTGATGACCAGAATCTCCCTTTCTATGTTCATGTCACCATCACCTTTTTTTCCTATTAGGCCCACTGGTCAAATACTGATACTGGTGGTATTAAGCAGGATGTTCTGGGCCAAGTTCTTGGCCAGCCAGGAGGGAAGGATGCAAAGGCTTCTCTTGCAGAAATGAAGAACTGGCCCAGGGTGACTAGTCCCTGTGCCGTTTCAGGGATCTGTGGGTGTGTTCCAGAGGCTCTTGTGTTATACTGAGTAAGAGCAGCAGAGGGAGGATTCTGAGGTGGGCCTCTGGTCTTAGCACAAATGAAGGATTCTGATCTATTTACCCCAGGGACTGAAAAAGTGTATATACATTTTATTGGTCTTTGTTTTGTTAATACAGAGAAGAAAAGTTGGCCAAAAAAGGGCATGCCAGCCGAGGAGGGACATCCTCATCTTATAAAAAGAAATATAGACTCAGATTGTGGTGAGAATCTGGGATATATAAGAGGCTTCACATTAACCTTCGCTGGCTGGGTGAAATTTGCTATGTTAGAAGCTGTATTGCTGATCTTACAGTTAGCCAAAGAGGAACAAAATTAAAAGGGAAGAAAAGTTTGCTGGGACGTCCCCATCACTGGGACCGGCTAGTAAAATAGTATAATGTCATTGTGCTCTCTGGAGTGGGTAACCGCGGGTCAGGACGTGATAACAAATCCAACAACTACGAAGTGCAATCCTTCTAGCATCTTGCAAGCTGTACCTATCTCACCAGATAGTGGTCAGAAAGCAGCATTTGAAATAGCCTTACTGGTGCAGGTTAACCCCCCCTGCTATAGCCAGAGCATTCCGGCAGTTCAGCGGACTCCAGGAGTATAGGGAAGTCCGTGTACATATCAGCGCCTTTGCCCGCTGTGAGCCAACAAACTTGAGCAAGGCGGATGAGCTCAGCAGTCTGAGCGCTGAGATTGGATGGGCGTCATGATCAGACACCACAGCAGTGTCTGTGTACCCATTCCATCCCTCATAAAAGAGGAGCCATCAGTGTAAAAAAACAGATGAAGATTCTGTTGAGAAATGTCGGTCAGGTCATCACGTGGCCAGATCAGTCACAACAGAGTAGTCATGGAGAGGTTTGCCTGAAATTGGTCAATCAGGAGCAGTGTGGGGGAGTTGAGAACAGAACACCTCTTAAGAGTCAAATGTTCCTTTCCCAAGAGTCACTTCACACTAACAAGTCTTTGATGAGAAAAGCCTTAAGTGTGGTGTCTCAACAAGAGCCTCGGCCTCGTGAGGGCACTGAATGAGTGGGGCCCCTAGAACCAAGTCACGGCCCTTTCCACCCAAGGGGCAGTTGCTGCTCCAGCTCTCAAGCAGGGTGGAATACCCGCAGCCACAGTCTAGCTGGAAAAGAGAGGGTCCGGGGTCCTGGGTGAGCACACCGATGCCACTTCCTCACATTCATGTACAAAAAAGAAAAGGGCGCATCTGGGAATCCAAGTAGAGCCTTCTGGAGGGTGGCAGGAGCAGTGAAATGTCCTGGTTCAAGCTGCAAGGGTTCCAGAGGGGTCTTTGGTCAGTAAAAGGCTTAGGGAGGGATCTTACCAAAGATGGCGTGCACTTCGGGCAGCAGCCTGCTGCACCCGGGATAGCCACAAGCATGGTTTTCAGTCTTTGGAATGGACAGTTGTGGGAGGGCTTGTTCGTGCTATAGAGAAACAGTCCAGAGGTCAATAGACACAAGGAAACCAAGGTATTCAGCCTGAGAAAGAAGCCGATGGAGCTTTAACTTGGAGACCTTATGGACCCTGATGAACTGGAGAAGGTGGCGGCTGTCTCCCTGGCGTACTTCACCACTGGGTACTGCTAATTCCGAAGCAGACTGGGGTGGGGGGGGGCCTCTCTACATACCCTTATGCAGGTGTGTTTTTCTGTCCTACCAGAATGGACCGCAAGCTTCCCTTGGTTCCAAGAGCTTAAGAATTCTTCCGAGGAAGTTCCAGCAGGAATGCTGTTAGTATTTCCCATAATTATACAATCTACCCATTGCTTTAGAAGCAAGCCTTATTTTCCAATAATTAGAGCTAGGAGATTTCCGTGCTTGTTGCCAATCAAAATCAGAGTTGATCTACACCCCTTTGAAAGAGTCAACAATCAGATTCAAGGCCTTGTTGTCAAACTCTGTGTCTGGGAGCCTGAGATTTTTCTGCCTGTAGATGTGCTCTGCTTGCTCGAGGAAGCCGTCTACTTTCGGGAGGGTTAAATCCTCCTCCTGTTTCTGTTCTGCAGGTACCAAAGACTCTCCTAGCTGTGCCAGGGCTTGCCCCCATCTGCTCCATCACCCGCAAGTCAGAATCTGTCAGTCAGGATGGCCTACAAAAGAGACCGGGAAATAAACAAGTAAGCACATTGAGTATATATTGACCGAGTCAGTCTCTGTTAATTGGGAGAACTCCAAGTTCTGCTCTCTCAAACTCTCTCCCGAAAAACACCCACTCAGACGGGAAAACCAAACCAAAAGACGGAGCAGAGCAAATCATTAAGACAAAGGAAACCTTCGATCTCTCGGGGATCTCTGGAGGTTCGGTTCTTTCCCGCTTCCATAAATGATGTTTCTATGCATGGTGGTTTTTCCTGCAGCTGGGGTCCTTCTGTATGGATAAGAAGCAGCTGTGCTGTCTGTTAACAGGGAGAATCCAGTATTCACAGAGGGATCTCTAGCTTGCAAATTAGATTCCTCTATTCAAGGTGCCCCTCTATTTTCTGAGACACCTCAATTGGAAAAGTCAGTTCACAGAAGTGATCTCTTCCACACCTCGGGGCTCGAGGGCGCAGTCCCTTCCCCGCCCCCCAAATCTGGAAAATCTGTGTAAAATGTTTTCACCTTCCCTTTAGACCAGAGAAGTGTGACTTTTTTTTCTTGTATGGGGTGTTTCCAGTGCCTTATTGTAAATTTGGGGTTAAGTATTTGGTCATACGTAGGTCAGTGTGTGAAAACTCCACGTTTCTAGCCTTTGTGTGTCTGCTGGCCCTTGCATTCTTTTTGCAAATGGAAACTCATTTTAACTTATTTTATTTTTAATTTCTCATTTTTTCCTCATTTTAACTTTAAAAAAGAAATTGTGTACATTTATGGTATGAATAAAAGATAAAAATATTGATATTATACCATACTATCCATCGATTTTATGCATATCTGAGTTTCTAAACTTTTTCTGGCCTTTGAGGGTTGTCTGCAGCTTCTGCAAAACTTCCCCCAAATTCCCATATCATTTCTTATGCCGATATCAAAACCACGATGGGGAAAGTTGTGATGTGGAAGGGATAACCGTATACTCAACACACACACACACACACACACACACACACACACACACACACACACACACACACACACACACACACACACACGAGTCTTCCTTCCTGGCTTTCATCAAAGATCTGAAGGCTGAGTCCCTGCTCACTGAGAAAGTCATTAATGCTTCATCTCTTTAGAATCTTTGCCAGTTGCAACAATAAGAAATTTTTTTTTTAGATCTCCTTTACCTGCATTCAGGATTCCTGGTTATTTTCAGAAGGCAGAATTCATTCTGCTTCAAAGGGGGCTTTTCTATCTACAGCAAAGATTCTTAAATTCACAGAGGAAAGGCCTTGTCTGGGGAGTCTGCTGATTGTAAGAGCTTTAATTCATGTCTCCACCAAGGATTTCTCCGTCTGTGGGAGCGATTCCTCCATTGCTCATAGGCACTCTCCTGTAAGCAGGTGGGGTTACTCTATAAAAAGTTCCCCAGTCAAAGTACATAAAGGGAGAAAAATAATTCTCCAGCTGAATCAGATAAAGGGACAAAAAAGTTCCCCGAGCAAGATAGACAAAGGGACCCCCCCCCAGGTTTCCCCAATCAAAGAAATTAAAGGGACTTTCCTAGGGCTTACCTTGTTGTTGTTTATTCTTAGTTCTCAGAGGACTAGGACAGATATCATGACTTGCAATGAATTGGATTTAAATGAGGGAGGGCAGTGTGGGGTCACCAACCTCACTTTCTCCTCCAGAGCCATCTGGGTCCAGTGGCAAGATATACATCAGGATGACTGGAGGTGGCCCCAGATGTTTAAGGCAATGAGATTTGAACTCATCCTCCCAACTTCAGGGCCAGTGCTCTATCTACTGTGCCACTCAGCTGCCCCTAAGGCTTAACTAGACTCAGAGAAAATTTAGATCCGACTCGAGCCAAAGATGATTCCCTGAACAGAAGCCCTCAGTGAAATCAACCGTAGTGCATTCTAGGGAATTTTCCCCCCCAAAAGGTCATCCTGAAGATCAGGATCTCACACTTGAGCCCTGCCACAGTCGACAATTGTTGTGATTTAAATCTGAAAATAAGAGAAACTGAGGCAAGAGTTCTGAACACCATCTGTTTATTGGTAACGGAAACTCTGTTGATAAAGTGTGTCCGGGGCAGCTAGATGGCGCAGTGGGTGGAGCACTGGCCCTGGATTCAGGAGTACCTGGGTTCAGGTCCGGCCTCAGACACTTAACACTTACTGGCTGTGTGACCCTGGGCAAGTCACTTAACCCCAACTGCCTTACTAAAAAAAAAAAAAAAAAAAAAAGATAAAGTGTGCCCAAGACCACCCCCGTTGGCACAGAGACCTTGCTGTGAGCTTACAGCATTTTTAGAGGTATGGTTGAGGAACATTCAAATGGGGCACATCATAAATTCAGAACC
Organism: Dromiciops gliroides; assembly: GCF_019393635.1. Lineage (NCBI taxonomy): Eukaryota > Metazoa > Chordata > Mammalia > Microbiotheria > Microbiotheriidae > Dromiciops > Dromiciops gliroides. The sequence goes on from NC_057861.1 coordinate 3,057,958, forward strand.
TGGACCACAGATGGAGGAACGTGAAATTAACACGGGCAGTTGTGCTTTCTGATTGGCCGGGGTGTTACAAGAGCTTCCATTCACGTCATGGATCTGCCTTGTCTTTGACAAAGACAAGGCACCTTTACGGGAATAGGGAATTTTAACAGAATAACAAGAGTGTGGAGGCGTGGGCATTCCTAGCCCCATGTCAGGGTGATTTCTAATCTATAACAAGGCTTTTACTAGCAATGAGGAACTTAGTTCATCAGCTGATCTCTGTAGGAGCTCAGCTTTACTCAGAGGGAAGTTGGCTGGGACCAGTGCCCTGCTAGCTCAAACACAGAGACACACACTTTTTAAATTTGTTTTTGATTTTGTTTGTGAAGCAATGAGGGTTAAGTGACTTGCCCAGGGTCACACAGTAAGTGTTAAGTGTCTGAGACCAGCTTTGAACTCAGGTCCTCCTGAATTCAGGGCCTCTGCTTTATCCACTTCACCACCTAGCTGCTCCCCACATACACACTTCTTAACCTACTACAATATAAACTGCTTAAAAGCAAATGAGTGATTACAACTTCATAAATCTAAAACCAAAAGCAAACATTATCTGTAATGGGAATACTCTAGAAGCCTTTCCAATAAGGTCATGGATCAATCAATCAATCAATAACATTTGTTAAGTGCCTGCTCTGTGCCAGTCACTGTGCTAAGTGCTGGGGATATAAAAAAGGCCAAAAGTTCCTGCTCTCAAGGAGCTTACAGTCTAATGAGGAATACTACAAGCAAGCAAACAATTGTAATTGTAAGATATATAGAGGAAAATGGGAATTAATTAACAGAAGAAAGCACTGGAATTGAGAGGGATGGAGAAAGCTTCTGATAGAAGATGGAATTTTAACTGGGACTTAAAGGAAGCCAGGGAAGTCAGTAGTTGGAGCAGAGGAGGGGGGAAGAGCATTCTAGGCATGGGGATGGCCAGAGAGAATGCCTAGAGCTGAGAGATGGAGGGTCTTATTTGTGGAAAAGCCAGAAGGCCAGGGGCACTAGACTGGAGAGTAGGTGTTGGGGAGTAAGCTGTAGGAAGACTGGAAAGGGAGGCCAGGGCTAGATTGTGGAAGGCTTTGAATGCTAAAGAGAGCATTTTGTATTTGCTTCCAGAGGCAACAGGGAGCCAGTGAAGTTTACTGAGTGGGGGGAGCTGCATTAAAAAAATTTTTTTTCAATCTTAAAAGTATTTTATCATTTTCTAGTTACATGTAAAGAGAGTTTTCAGCACTTGTTTTCATAAGATTTTTAGTTACAAATTTTCCTCCCTCCCTTTCCTCCCCAAGACAGGAAGCAGTCTGATATAGGTTATACATGTACAATCACATGACACATTTCTGCATTAGTCATGTTGTGAAAGAAGAATCGGAACAAAAGGGGAAAACCTCAAAAAAGAAAAAAAACAAAAGTAGAAACAGTCTGGTTCAATCTGCATTCAGAATCCACAATTCTTTTTTTCTGGGTGTGGAGAACATTTTCCAGCATGAGTCCTTTGGAATTGTCTTGGATCATTGTATTGCTGAGAAGAGCTAAGTCTATCACAGTTGATCATCACACAATGTTGCTGTTGCTGTGTACAATGTTCTCCTGGTTCTGCTCACTTCACTCAGCATCAGTCCACTTAAGTCTTTCCAGGTATTTCTGAAATCTGCCTGCTCATCATTTCTTTCTTTTTGTGTGTGTGTGAGGCAATTGGGGTTAAGTGACTTGCCCAGGGTCACACAGCTAGTGTCATGTGTCTGAGGCCGGATTTGAACTCGTCCTCCTGAATCCAGGACCAGTGCTCTATCCACTGTGTCACCTAGCTACCCCCTGCTCATCATTTCTTACAGCACAATAGTATTCCATTACATTCATATACCAGAACGTGTTCAACCATTGCCCAATTGATGGGCATTCCCTCGATTTCCAATGCTTTGTCATCACAAAGAGCTGCTATAAATATTTTTGTACATGTGGGTCCTTTTCCCTTTTTTTATGATCTCTTTGGGATACAGACCTAGTAGTGGTATTACTAGGTCAAAGGGTATGCACTGCCCCATAGCCCTTTGGGCATCGTTCCAAATTGCTCTCCAGAATGGTTGGATGAGTTCACAACTCCACCAACAGTGCATCAGTGTTCCAATTTTTCCACAGCTTCTTCAACATTTATTATTTTCCTTTTTTGTCACATTAGCCGATCTGATAGGTGTGAGGTGATACCTCAGAGTCGTTTTAATTTGCATTTCTCTAATCAATAGAGATTTAGAACATTTTTTCATATGGCAATAGATATCTTTGATTTCTTCATCTGAAAACTATCTGTTCACATCCTTTGACCATTTCTCAATTGGGAAATGACTTGCATTCTTACAAATTTGATTTAGTTCCCTATATATTTTAGAAATTAGGCCTTTATCAGAAACACTGCCTGTAAAAATTGTTTCCCAGCTTTCTGCTCCCCTAATTTTGGCTGCATTGTTTCTGTTTGTACAAACCCTTTTAAATTTATGTAATTTAAATCATCCATTTTGCATTTCATAATACTCTATCTCTTGTTTGGTCATAAATTCTTCTCTCCATAGATCTGAGAGGTAAACTATTCCTTCCTCTCCTAATTTGCCTCTGTTATCACCCTTTATGACTAAATCATATACCCATTTTAACCTTACTTTGGTGTATAGTATAAGATGTTGGTCTATGCCTAGTTTCTTCCATACCGTCTTCTAGTTTTCCCAGCAGTTTTTGTCAAATACTGAATTCCTATCCCAGTAGCTGGAGTCTTTGGGTTAATCAAACAGTAGCTTACTAAAGTCATTTACCACTATGTCTCCTGTGCCTAAACTATTCCATTTATCCACCACTCTATTTCTTAGCCAGTACCAAATAGTTCTGATGACTGCTGCTTTATAGTAGTATGAATTCAGATTTGTTACGTCTAGCCCATCTTCCTGTGCATTTTTCATTAGTTCTCTTGATATCCTTGACCTTTTTTTCTTCCAGATGGGTTTTGTTATTTTTTCTAGCTCTACAAAATAATTTTTAGGTAATCTGATTGGTATGGCATTGAATAATTAAATTAATTTAGGTAGAATCATCATTTTTATTATATTAGCTCTGTATATCCATGAACAATGGATATTTTCCCAATTATTTAGACCTGATTTGATTTGTGTGAAAAGTGTTTTGTAATTGTGTTCATAGATTTCCTGGGTTTGTCTTGGCAGGTAGACTCCCAAGTATTTTATATTGTCTACAGGCACTTTAAATGGAATTTCTCTTTCTATCTCTTGCTGCTGAACTTTATTGGTCATGGACAAGCCTTTAAGAAAAATTACTTTAGTGGATGGAGAGAGACTCGGGACAGGCCCCCCCCCCCTCTCTGTGCCAGCCCAGTAGCTATTGCAATAGTACAGGCATGAGGTAATGAGGGCTTGCAGCAGGGTGAGGCCCGGGCAGAGGAGAGAAGGAGGTGTATCCAAGAGATATTACAAAGGTGGTATGGATAGGCCTAGGCACCACATTGGATATTGTGTGTGTAGGGGGGTGAGAGATAGTGAGATGTCCACGATGACTCCTGGGTTGCGGGCCTGAGGGATGGAAGGAGACTGGTGCCCACCACAGTAACAGGGGAGGTGGGAGGAAAGGGAGGGCTTAGGGAGGAAGGCGAGTTCTATTTTAGACGCACTGTGCAAAGTGTTTGAGATGTCTGAAAGGCATTTGGAGATGGGTGATCAAAAGTCAGCACAGAGATTGGGCCCGGATAAGTTGTTTTAAGAATCCTTAGCCTAGGGGCAGCTCAGTGGATAGAGCACCGGCCCTGGATTCAGGAGGACCCAAGTTCAAATCTGGCCTCAGACATTTAACACTTACTAGCTGTGTGACCCTGGGCAAGTCACTTAACCCTCATTGCCCCGCCAAAAAAAAAAAGAATTCTCAGCCTAAACACGGTCATTCAATCCATAGGGTCTGATGAGGTCACTCAAAGAAGTTGTATAAAGGGAGAGGAGAAGAGGGCACGGGGCAGAGGCCCCCTCCCCCTGCTTCCACAAGACATTATGAAGTGATCTTGAGGAACACCCAGCCAAGGAGAAAGGAGCTGTCAGAGAGGAGAACCAGAAGTGGGGTGTCCTGAAAACCTAGGGAGAAGAGAATACCAAGGAGGAGAGGGTGATGGACAGTGAGGCCAAGGAGAAGGAGGTTTGAGAAGAGGCCCATTAGTAACCCTGGAGAGAGCAGTTTCAGTGGAATGATGAAATAGGAAGCTGGATTACAAAGGGTTAAGAAAAGATCGAGAGGAGGCCCTTCGTGTAGGCAGCTTTTCCAGAAGTTTAGACACAAAGGGCCGGAGAGATGGAGGATGATCGTTAGCCACGGTGGAGGGACTGAGTGAGGGGTTTCTCAGGATGAAGGAGACCTCGGCATGTTTGTAGCCATAGGAAATGGGTCTGTACAGAGGGAAAGATTGAAAATAAGGGAAAGTGGGGATGATGAAAGGAGGGGGCTGGTCTGTTGGAGGAGATGGGACGGAATTGGGTCACTGTAACGAGGACAGGGGTCAGCCTGGGTAAGGAGGGAGGCCCCTTCATCCTGTGAGACAGGGGTGAAGGAGGAGAGGAGCAGAAGGCACCTGAGTGGTGGGAGAAGAGGAGGAGGAGGAGGGGAGAAGGGTGAGCACTCACCATTTTTTTTCCCGTATAACATAAGGCAAGAGCCTCAGCTAAGAAGGCTGAGGGAGAGCCAAGGATGTCCATTATCAGCATTATTATTTAATATTCCACTAGAAATGTTGGCTATAGAAATAAGACAAGAAAAAGAAATGGATTGAATTAGAATAGGCAACAAGGAAAAAAAACACCCTCTCACTCTGTGAAGAGGATGAGATAGCACACATTTGAAGAACCCTGAGGAATCAACTAAAAAACTAATTGAAACAACAACTTAAGCAAAGTTGGGAAATCTAAAATCCCATAAATTATCAGCATTTCTATTGGGGAAATATTTTTGTTAACTAGGGCTAAACTATGGATGACTAGTCTGGGGACTGTGACTATTTGGCTATCTGACTTCATTAATTTAATGTGGGTCGTTTATAAAGTTCCACCACACTGCTCCGCTATTGAAAATCTAAAGATTAAGAAGCTTCTTAAGTAAATAATCCAAGCAGAGTTTATTTATGAGATACGATTTCAAATTAGGAATACAGGGAAATAAAATGTACAACCTGACTGCTTTCCTGCGGTCTCTTTCCCACCTGCTGGGATTCGAACTTCTTGAATACAATAAGGGCCTTAGCCGCCTCCGGCCTCAGGGCACGATACACTTTCCCTGGTTCATATTAAGGCCTGTAACCTTGTCAGCCCGGTCTCTCCTTTTCCGAACCGAACTCTCCTCCATCCTTGTCTGCCCTCCCCTCTAGTCAGCCCCTCCTTGCTCAATCTTGTCCGTCCTCACTAGTCCGTCCGTCCGTCCGTCCGTCCTCACTAGTCCGTCCGTCCTCACTAGTCCGTCCGTCCTCACTAGTCCGTCCGTCCTCACTAGTCCGTCCGTCCTCACTAGTCCGTCCGTCCTCACTAGTCCGTCCGTCCTCACTAGTCCGTCCGTCCTCACTAGTCCGTCCGTCCTCACTAGTCCGTCCTCACTAGTCCGTCCTCACTAGTCCGTCCGTCCGTCCGTCCGTCCTCACTAGTCCGTCAGTCCGTCCTCACTAGTCAGCCCTCCCCCCAGTCTTTCTAGTCCGTCCTCTAGTCAGCCCCCCTCCTCTCCCTCCCAGGTCTATATATACCTTTTCTTCTCTCCACTCAAATCTCGGGGCTTCCTTCGCCCCCACAGACCAAGCTAATCCGCCAGCCAGAGCTGCAGCTGGTGGGGGATGGTGGTGAATGCCCACTTCACGTGCCTCAGCACAGGCTATCTTTCAGATAGCTCAGCTCAGGTCTGAGGGAGCTGGGGGCTCCGGACCCCCCCCCCCTGCTGTCTGACCTGGGGTCTTACACAGCCCACTTTCGCTCAGCTGAAGCTGAGGAGGAGGGGGAGAGACCCTGAGGGCCTAAGGCTTTCTAATCTCAGCCTAAAGGTAGGGTCCCCAAATCAAAATAAATTTCCATACTACATATAGTAGCTGTAAAACCCAGCAGGGAGAGATAGAAAGAGAAATTCTACTTCAACCAACTGGGGGAAAAACTCACTATCTGACAAAAACTGTTGGGAAAACTGGAAAGGAATTTGGCAGAAACTAGGCATACACCAACACCTCACACCATATATCAAGATAAATTCAAAATGGGTACATGACAAACATAAGCAAATTAGTGGAGCATGGAAAAAACTATCAGTCAGATCTATAGGTAGGGAAGAGGTCATGACCAAATAAGAATTTGAGTTTTACAGAAGGTGAAATGGATAATTTTGATTATGTAAAATTTAAAAAGTTTTTGCACAAAGTAAATGTAGCTAAAATTATTATTTTTAAAAATATATTTTTGTGTATTTCATTAAATATTTCCCAATTGTATGTATATACATTTTAACATTCATTTAAAAAATTTTTGAGTTCCAAATTCCTTCCCTTCTTTTTGCCCTTTCCCCTTCTTTGAGAAGGCAGACAATTTGATAGTGATTATACATGTGAAGTCATGCAAAACATATTTCCACATTTGCCTGGTTGTAAAAGAAAACACAGGTTAAAAAGGAGAAAAATAAAGAAAGTGAAATAAATATGGAACTCTGCCCAGAGGGCTATAAAACTGTGTAGACCCTTTTACCCAGCAATACCAACTATGAATGACTTAGCTATTCTCAGCAATACAATGATCCAAGACAATTCTGAAGAACATATGATGAAAAATCCTCTCCACCTCTAGAGAAAGAAGTCATGGAGTCTGAATGCAGATTAAAGTGAATTTGTAAAATTTCTCTTTCTTTTTTTTCCCCCTGACATGGCTAATGTGGACATTTGTTTGGCATGTCTATACCTCTCTGTAATGAGGTTTACTGTCTTGCCTTTTCTGTGTGTGGGGGAGGTTGAGGGAAGGAAGAGAATTTGAACCATGAAAATAAAACAAAATTGAATTTTAAAAAAGGAAAGAAAGTGTGGGGAGTGGGGTGGGGAGGACAGTGGTCTTACTGACCTGAGGAGGTGCTTCTTTCTCCTGCTTGTTAAGGGTTACAAAGCACTTTCTTCCAAGCAGCCCGGGGAGGGTTAGGTGAGGCAGACTCATCATTTTACTGATGAGCAAACAGATCCAGTGGGGGAGGGGGGTGTGTATGTATGTGGGAAGGGGACGTCAACAGGAACTGAGTTGGTGAGTGCTTGTGCTTGAAGCCAAACCCAGGACTTCTGGCTCCCCACACGTATTTTTCTGTCAAGGAATCACTGATGTAGGACTGGGAGAGACTTTAGAATGTGGAACGTCAAAGCTAGGAGGGAGCTTAGAACAGGGAATGTCAGGGCTTGGAGGGACCCCCAACAGGGGATGTCAGAGCTGGGAGGGGCCTAGAAGAGGGGATGTCAGGGCTGGGAGGGGCCTAGAACAGGGGATGTCAGATCCTTAATTGGAAAGGTCTCTAAGGAGGGTCGTGTAATCTAAATCCTTTTTACAGATGGGGAAGCTGATTCTCAGAAAAGGAAAGTGGCCTGCCTAAAGTGAGATGGTGCATCCCCTGGTACTCTATAGCCTCCCTGTCCATCCCTACCTCGCTCTGGGCCCAAGGGGCTGAGCGGGCCTGTCTGGCTGAGGGAAGCTGCTGCTCGTTCCTTCCCCTCCCACCTCTTGCCAAGAGCCTCTGTGTCTTTAACAGCTTCTTGCCAAGTGGGCAGGCTGCCCCGGGAAGAGCAGCTCAGCACTCCCCGTGCTGACTCATAGGGATGAGCATGGGTGTGCTGGGGTCCCTGCATGGATGGGGGCTTCTGGACTACAAGACAGAGAAATATGTCCTCACCAGGAACCGGAGGGTGGGTGCCCTCCAGAGGGTCCTACAGCTTGGCATCCTGGGATATGTCATTGGGTAAGAGAGGAGGGAGGGGTCATTGTGGGGGTGGGGTCACTTGGAGAGGGGAGGGGGGCAGCCAGGTCATGAGAAGGGACAGGGGCCTTGGCTCCAGTGCCCTGGAAAGGGACTTGGGGATAGACTTTGCCATAGACCCAGTGACCTTGGGCAAGTCCTTTCCCATTGAGGAGGTTTTACTGGCCACAGGGGAGGGAACAGAGTTAGAACTCAGGGTCAGGGTGCTTTATGGGAAGGGTCTTTGGCCCAGAGGCTGGATCCTGCTTCAGAGACTTACTAGCTGTATCTCACTGGGCAAGTCATTTAACCTCTGCCTACCTCAGTTTCTCTATCTGTAAAATGGGGAAAACCATAACTCTTCCCTCCCAGGGTTGTTGTGAAGAACAACATTTCATTTGTTAGATACTATTTGTAAAGTGCTTAGAGAACCTTCAAATGCTTTGTGAATACCAGTTAGCTATGATCGTTATCAATTATATGTAAGTCATTAGCCTTATAGGACCAGGACACCGTGGATCCTTGTGGTAGCCCTGTATGAAATCATTAGCAAAAGCCTGGGAGGTGGTGGTATGGCGGTAAGGGTTTGGACCTGAGTTCGAATCCTGACTTTTTCAATGACTAGCTGTGTGACCTTGGGTGAGTTTCTTCTCTTCCTTTGGGCCTCACTTTCTCTCTGTAAAAGGAGTTTGGCCTTGATGGCTTCTGAGGGGGGAAAATGCATTCCTTATTCGAAAAACAGTCTAGCTGGGGTTAGAAGGGTTGTACGGGAAAGAGGGAATGGTGGGAGTTAAGGCTGCCAGGTGGGCTGGGGCCTTCAGGCCGGGCTCAAGGGTTGGCTTCTGGGGAGGTTGACTGGCCGACAGATGGACTGACGACGGACCTATGGACACACTGACCCAAAGAAGGAGTGAGTGATGGAGGAGGGGAAGGAGCTTCTGGTCTTTTCTTTTGGCACTGAATTGGGTCACCTTCCCGGGCAGGTGGTCCCTTCTCTTTCAGAAAGGTTACCAGGAGACAGAGGCTGATCCCCAGGTTTCAGTGATCACCAAACTCAAGGGCGTCTCAGTCGCCCAGATTGAGGTACTAGGAAACCGACTGTGGGATGTGGCCGATTACACGAAGCCCCCCCAGGTGGGTCCCACCTTTCTTCCTGGCAGAGGACAGAGCCTCTCACTGGCTCTCAGCCTCTAGGCTGGACATAGGTGGAGGGGGAGGCTCAGGGTCAAAGTTCCAGGGGGGGTGGAGGCTAGGTGGCGCAGTGGATAGAGCACCAGCCCTGGATTCAGGAGGACCTGAGTTCAAATCCGGCCTCAGACACTTGACACTAGCTGTGTGACCCTGGGCAAGTCACTTAACCCCCATTGCCCCGCAAAAAAAAAAAGTTCTAGGGGCAGGACCTCAGGCTGCCCCCAGGGCATGATCTCTGTTCAGGCTAGTGGTGTGTGTGTGTGTGTGTGTGTGTGTGTTCACTGGGCTGGGGAGGGTCTATACTCCACACCTGGCTGCTTCTGGGGATGGGGGATGGCGGTGATGATGGGGAGGAAGGACTACTCAAGAGGTGACCACTGTCATCAAGCAGAGGACCAGGAGGGGCGCAGTCAGGCTGGCTTGTGAGCAGAAAGCACACCCCAAGTAGAGGGCACTATTGGCACCATCTAAATTTTGATTTCTGGGGGCAAGGCTCCGATTGCCCTGCCTTAGTTCTGCCTCTGAGGGTTCCTTCCAGATCCAAGCTCTGAGCTTACCCTGGAACCTTAGTAAAGGGTTCTAAGTCACCCCTAGAAAAGTTCTAACCTGTATCTCTTGCCTCTTAGGGAGAAAACATTTTTTTCCTGGTAACTAATTTCCTTACCACGCCAGAGCAAGTGCAGGGGATGTGCCCAGAGGTAAGTCCCCATCCCCACCCTGGGGCCTTGGGGGCACCCCAGCCCTGGACAACTTCTCCTGTCCTGGTGAGATGGGGGTAGTCAGAACTCCTGCCTCCCTCGGCCCCAGCCCAGCCAGGGAGGAGAGGGACGGGGGAGGAAGCTGGGTTTCCCTGGGACCAGGCTCCCTGTGGGCTGCTATCCCAAGGCCTTGTGAAGGAGGGCCTTGTTGTGCCCAGATTACAGAAGCTCCTGAGCTTCTGAAACAACCCCAAAGCACCGAAGCCAATTCCACCAAATACATCCAACAAGCATTTATTAGGAGCCCACTATACGCTAAGCAAGGGAAAGCCTGGGGTTGGGGTAGGAGTACTGGATCAGCTGGTCAGAAAGATCTGGGTTCAAATCCCACTCCTGACACTCACTAGTGGGTGGTCTTGGACAAGTCACTTAGACCCTCTGAACCTCAGACAGCTCTCCAGATGGGCTGTGATCTGCCTTGGTGGAGGGACCTCCACACTGATAAAGCCACAGATGTATGACCTATGCTCATATGTCTGAGGCTTCTAAATATTCAGTCCTGAGAGGCCAAGAATATCAGAGACAGCAATGGGATCTCAAAGGCATTTTAGCCCACCCTCCCACCCCATGCCAACATCTCTTCTGTACCTTCCCTACCAGGGAGTCATATCTGCAGTGATGGGGAGCTCACTACCTGTCACGGCATCCCACTCCACTGATGGACAGCTCGGATTGTTGGGATGGTCTGAGGGGTATCTGGGGTCAAGCACTCTGGTCAGAGGAGTTCAGGGGTCAAGCATTCTCTTTTGGTCTGCACAGGCTGGACTGTCAAAAACTTTGAGTGAAGGGAAAGGGATAAAAGAAGGAAGGAATGTGCCCCCTCCCTCTGCTCCTTCTGCTACAGCCCAGGGCCCAGCCAAAGCAGGCTAAGCCCTCTCTCCTGGCCAGGGGAGGTGGTTTTCCTGTTATCGGAGTCTTCCTCTTCTGCTCCTCCTCCTCCCCCCTCCTCCTCTGCTCAGCTCTGACCCCCGTCTCCCCTCCCCCTCCCATCACCTTCCTCCTCCCCCCTTCCTCCTCTGGTCTTCTTCCTCTCTTCTGCTCGGCTCTGACCTTCCGTCCCTCCTCCCCTTCCCCTCCCCCTCCTTTTCCTCCTTTTCTCTCCTCCCCTTCCCCTCTCTTCTCCTCCCCTCCCCTTCTCTCCCTCTCCCTCCACCTCCCCTCTCTGTTTCAGTTTTCTCCTGGTGTGATGGGGTGGGGGGGTTGGACTAGAGGTTCTCTGGATGCCCTCTGTGAGTCTGGGTGGGGTGGTCTTTCTCTTTGGGGGTTGGTGACTCACACTCTCCTCCCCTCCCCCTTCCCAGCACCCCTCGGTTCCCCTGGCCCCCTGTTTGGCTGACACCGACTGTCCTGCTGGAGAGATGCTGAGACACGGCCACGGTACCTCTCTCATGCCTCAAGGGCCTTTGCACTGAATAGCCAGCTCTGGACCTTGGCTGGGGAACAGAGGGCAGCTGGGTGTCCTTCCCGACGTTTTGCCCCTGGATCCTCCCCTGGACATCAGGGCAGTTATTAAGGAGGACACCTGGGTTGGCATCCCCAAGTTTAGTTCAAACACTGAAGGTCATTTGTGTGACCTTGGGTAAATCCCTTGAAGTCTCCAGGCCTCAGTTTCCCCCTCTGTAAAAACGAGGGGAGTGGGGCAGCTAGTTGGAGCAGTGGATAAAGCACCAGCCCTGGAGTCAGGAGGACCTGAGTTCAAATCCGGCCTCAGACACTTACTAGCTGTGTGACCCTGGGCAAGTCACTTAACCCCAATTGCCCCGCAAAAAACAAAAACAAAACAAACAAACAAAAAAAAACAAGGGGAGGGGGTTTGGTCTGTGACGTCTCTCCTAGTTCCAAACCCCGTGACGACCCTAGAACCTTCCTCTTAGATCATGAACACTTGGCCCTGGTCCTGGCTCAGACCAGAGCTCAAGCTGCCCCAGGCTTGGAGAGAAAGAACACTGGCCTGGCTTCTGTTCCAGGAATCAAAACTGGGAAGTGCGTGGTGTTTAACTCGACCTACCAGACCTGCGAGATCTGGGGCTGGTGCCCCGTGGAGAGCGGCAGCCCGCCCAGGTCTGGCTGTCCCTACCCTCTCTGAACCCCGCCTCCTCAGAGAGCTTCCAGCTCTGGGTGGCTCGGTCCCCTGTAGTCCAAAGAAGGCCCAGCTCTTGGGCTCGAGGAGCCCAGGGATCAAGTCCTGGCTGGGGGGACTCTGGACACATCGCCTGTTTCCTCACCTTAAAAAGGGCATCATAGGGCAGCTAGGTGGCGCAGTGGATAGAGCACCTGCCCTGGATTCAGGAGGACCTGAGTTCAAATCCGGCCTCAGACACTTAACACTTACTAGCTGTGTGACCCTGGGCAAGTCACTTAACCCCAGTTGCCTCACTAAAAAAAAAAAAAAAAAAAAAAAAAAGGGCATCATAGGGGCGGCTAGGTGGCGCAGTGGATAGAGCACCTGCCCTGGATTCAGGAGGACCTGAGTTCAAATCCGGCCTCAGACACTTAACACTTACTAGCTGTGTGACCCTGGGCAAGTCACTTAACCCCAACTGCCTCACCAAAAAAAAAAGAAAAAGAAAAAGAAAAAGAAAAAGGGCATCATAATACCCTTTTCTGTCCACCACCCTGGGTTACCAGAGGAAAGTGTGAAGGGAGTGAGAAATCCCTGGGCAGGAGTCTTAGCTCTGCAGCTAACTTGCTGGGAGACCTTGGGCAAGTCTCCTTTATAAAATGGCGGGGATCACCCTGGCTTTGCCCTTCCTGTAAGGCTCCTAGGAGACAGAAGGCCTGCAGTGGGCTCGGCTGCCACTGTGTGCTGAGGCCCTGGCAGGCTCAGGCCTAAATTGTCTTCCTCCCGAAGGAAGCCCCAGCTGCTGGAGTCGGAAAACTTCACCCTCTTCATCAAGAACTCCATCACTTTCCCCAAGTTCAACTTTTTCAAGTAAGTGGCAGGTGTGGGAGGGGGCGGTGGCTCTGTGACAGGGCTGGACTGGGAACCTCTGAGGCCCCCACCTACCCACCCACCCAAGCTTGGACACTGTGTCCTAAGGCCCCTCCTAGCTCCGACATCCCCTGTTCTAAGGGCCCTCCCAGCTCTGACATCCCCTGTTCTAAGGCCTCTCCTAACTCTGACATTCCTGTTCTAAGGCCCCTCATAACTCTGACATCCCCTAAGACTCTTCCCAGCTCTGACATCCCCTGTTCTAAGGGCCCTCCCAGCTCTGACATCCCCTGTTCTAAGACTCCTCCCAGCTCTGACATCCCCTGTTCTGAGGCCCCTCCTAATTCTGACATTCTTGTTCTGAGACTCCTCCCAGCTCTGACATCCTCTGTTCTAAGGCCTTCCCAGCTCTGACATCCCCTGTTCTAAGGCCTCTCCTAACTCCGACATCCCCGTTCTAAGGCCCCTCCCAGCTCTGACATCCCCTGTTCTGAGGCCCCTCCTAATTCTGACATTCTTGTTCTGAGACTCCTCCCAGCTCTGACATCCTCTGTTCTAAGGCCTTCCCAGCTCTGACATCCCCTGTTCTAAGGCCTCTCCTAACTCTGACATCCCCTGTTCTAAGGCCTCTCCCAGCTCTGACTTTCCCAGTCCTAAGGGTTCTTCTAGGTTCCATCACCCCACTGTTCTAGGAGCCCTGTAGAAGTCCAGGGTTAGAAGCCCTTCTAATTTGTTTGGGAACCTTGTTCCCCTTTACAACACCCTTGACAAGGGCTCATGAGGCCTCTGCTGGACACACAGGTGGCTTTTGTCCCTCAGGACCAACACTTTGGAGACACGGGATAACACCTACTTCAAGGGCTGCAGGTATGATGCCCTCTCCAGCCCTTTCTGTCCAGTCTTCCGGGTGGGGGATGTGGTGGAGGCAGCTGGAGGGGACTTTGAGGACCTGGCCCTCTTGGTAAGTGCACTTGTGGGGGGCGGGGAGGGGGAGCTCCCTGGCCTGGCCCTCCCCCAGTCACACATCCCCGAGTGTGTCTTCTATACCCATCCTCAGAGGGGCTCCATGCCTGGGCTGGATGGACTCCTGGCCCCAAGCACACACCCTCCAGTCTGTCCTCTATACCCACCCTCAGGGGGACAAGGACAAAAATAGGGGCACTGGAGAGCACTGCATGTAAACTCAGAGCACCTGAGTTCAAATCTTTACTCTGTCCCTGCCTACCTGAGGGACCTTGAGCAAGTCACCTCAGTGTCTTAAGCCTTAGTTTCATTATTTATAAAATGGGGGGGGGGCTCTGAGATCTAGCTAGGAGCACATAGTCCCAGCCCCTCTCTGGGTTTCAGTCTCCCCATCTGTAGAATAAAGGGGTCCCTTCCAGCTCTGCTGGGCTGATTCCACCATGCCCCTGCCCCTCTCCCCCAGTCCTGGCCAGGAGCCTTGGTTCACAGTGACCCGGGGCCTCTTGCTCTTGGCCAGGGGGGAGTTGTGAGGGTTCAGATCAGCTGGGACTGTGACTTGGATCGCTCTGTCTCAGAATGTCAGCCCCGCTATTCATTCTGGCTGCAGGAGAAAGGCTACAACTTCAGGTGGGGGTCCGGGCCATTCGTGGAGGTGAGGGAGGATGTGGGTGCTCCTTCACCTTTGGGGGGGCTGAAGGGCCCTGAGATACAAGTGTTTCCCTTTTTTCCCAGCTGTGCCCACCCCCACCCAGGGCCTCAGTTTCCTCCTCTGTGAAATGAGGAGGGTCAGATGGTGCTGAGCAGCGGTGAGCCTCCCAGGAGGCTTTGCCTCCCTCCCCCAACCCCTCCCTCCAGCCACTCAGGGTCCTGTTGTCCCCCTCCCCAGGACAGCCTCGCACTGGTGGAAGCTGCCTGGCACGGAAGCCCGAAGACTGTTCAAACTCTTTGGGATCCGATTTGAGATCCTCGTGGCTGGGCAGGTAGGGCTGGGCCCCGGGGCCCGGTGAGACGGCAGCCAGGCAGCCCAGCCACGATGGAACGGGTCAAGGGGCTCTCCTCTGGGCGGGTCCCCCGGGTTCTCTTCTGCAAAGTCTTACAGCGGAGGCTGGTCAGAAACGCTCTGCTAGGGAGCATCCCCTTCATGGGCAGGGGTCAGCCCAGGTGAGCTCTGGGAAAGAGAACAGGCCGGGGCGGGGGGTCGGAGGACCTCGGCTCCCCCTTCACCATCCCCTGGCCGTGGCCAAGTCCCTTCTGGGGGCCCCAGAGGGCCCTGGGAGATGGGGGGCCAGGACTCCAAGGGCCCTTCTGGGGCTGGGTCCACGAGCCCGTTCTGAAGAACTTGGACAGGTGACCACCTCTCTAGGCCTCAGCTTCCTTCTCTGTAGTGTGTAGGTCAGATACCTTCCTTCTAGAGCCCAAGGCCCACCCACCAGCCTAGTGACAGGGACCCAGGCTGAGGTGCTATTGCCTGAGGACCTTCCCTCCCCCAGGCTGGGAAGTTCAGTGTCATCTCTACAGGGATCACTCTGGGCACGGGAATGGCCCTGCTGGGGGGGGTGAGTCCTGCAGCCCCCGTGGGCATGTGTTGGGGGAACCTTGGAAAGGGGCCTACGAGGGTGAGGAGGAAGGGGAGGAGTCCACTTTCAGCCCCTGGACGTTCCAACCCTTTGTTAATGCCCCGGGGGTGGGGGAGGGGGTGGGGGTGCTCCGGCCAGCCTAAGGCCTCCCTCCCCTGCAGGTCACCTTCCTCTGTGACCTGCTCTTGCTGTATGTGGATGGAGATGCCCCTTTCTACTGGGGGAAGAAGTATGAGGAGGTGAAGGGCTGACTGAACAGGGCCTGGGAAGGGGGGTTCCCCTGAAGCTAGAAGGGTCCCCAGGGCTGCCCCCCTAGGACAGCCCCCTCATCTATTGGCAGAGGCCGTGGAGGACACACCTCCACGGGTGGCCGAGGGTCATGCATGTATCAGAGCCAGGCCCCCGCCTCTCCCTTGTGCCCCCACAGGAGTGGGCCGGGGGCAAGGGGTCTGGAGGGCCTGCTGGCTCCTGCCCAGGTCCATTGCTGTCATTGTAAATGTAACTGCCCTTCGGGCCAGCTCCCAGGGTCGAGCCATCCCTCTGCCTGCAGGCCAAGGCCCCCAAGACCAAAGGGGAGCTGGAGCCAGCCTCCGCACCGGGAGAGCACGAGGCACCTGGGGGCCCTGAGAACCAGTGGGTGCCGGCCACGGATTCCGATCTCAGCCTTGGGAAGGGGGACCTGGGTGCTGGCATGGCCTAGCCTGGGGCTGCCCAAAGGACCAGAGCCTGGCTCCAAGGCTGCGATTCACCCATCGCTGCCTCTTCCGACAGCCGCAGGACAGGATCTCGAGACCCAAGGGCAACAGTGAGCTGGGCTCCTTCCCTGGGGCTCCCGCTGAAGTGGGCTGGAGTTCTGGCCTGGGCTGGGCCCACTCCTCCCTCTGGGCCTCAGTTTCCTGATCTGTTCATTTAAGACTTGGACCAGACATCTCCAAACACCTCGATGCTGTGCCCCGGAGGCTCCAGAGCCCCCCCCAGCTCTGGCTCCGACCTGTCCACTGCCTTCTCGGCCCCTTCCTTCCCTTCTGATCTCAGGGCCTGAAGCCTGCTTCTCAGGTGACCCCAGCCTGCAATAAAGGCCTCTCCCCCAGCTCTGTGCCTTATGGGTGTGTGTGTGTGTGTGTGTGTGTGTGTATATGCGTGTACATGTGTGCACACGTGTGTGCCAAGTGTGTGCCAGCGCATGCACATACACACACCGAACACCTGTGAGAGTGCACATCTCAAAGTGGCCGGCACACAGACCTCAGTGGTTCCTAATGCATCCGTGAAAGGGATCCCTGCCCCACCTGCCCAGCCCGCGGCCATCCTGCCTTTGCTTAGAGACACCCAATGATGAAGAGCTGCCCCCCACCCCCGTAGGCAGCCCACTCTACTTTGAGACAACAATCCTGCTTAAGGTTTTCCCTACAAACAAGCTTATCATGGTAGTCTGTAAAACCGCAGGGCCACTGAACTCCCTCCCAGCTGTGACATCCCCTGTTCTCAGGCCTTCCCAGCCCTGACCTTCACTCTATGTTCTGACGTCCCTCTCAGTTCTGTCATTCGATGTTTTGTGTTCTCAGGCCCCTCCCAGCCCTGACATCCCCTGTTCTCAGGACCCCAGGTCTGCCACTTCAGCCCTGTGTATTGAGAGAGCTCAGGATCCTCGGGGAAGATGTAATGATACTTTTAATGGGGCTGTTTCAGCCTAGGTTGGACAGAGCAGGCCAGGCAGCTTTGGTCAACATTGGGGAACAGCTGTTCAGGAGTCAGGAGGTTGGCTATGAGATGGATGAGGCCTCTTGAGCATTCTCCCATCCCCCATTTCCCGAAGGAGAGCCGGCCACCCCTGGGCTTCTAAGCCTGCCACAGGCCAAGTGAGAGGGACCCACGGCAGTCAGGCTGCCTCACCCAATAAAAGCATGTGGTCAGTGGACCTCATCTTGCACCTTCCCCTGACATGACTCGATGGTCTTGCTGTGACTCATCTGGCCTTGGTGGGCACTGCCTCCAAGGACGTCTGCCCACCTGCCATGGGCCTCCTTATCCAGCAGCTGCCCCCACCCCCAAACACAGCGGCACAGATGGGGTTCATGACCCCAGGCTCAGCTGGGTACTGAGGTCTCCTCAGGGACCCAGGAACGCTTGGGAGCATTTGGGAGGCGGCCTGACATCAGTGCTTCATGGACAGTGGGAGTGTGGGATGACAGGGGTGGGCACAATGCAGGAGACAGCAGCCTCCCCCCCAGTTCTACGGGGCTGACTGTGCTGCGAATCCCACCTCTGACACCCGCAGTGGCAGGGGAAACCTCAGTCCCCACAGCCCTTAGGGACCCTCAGCCATGGGAGGGAGAAGGGAAGGAGGGTGGGTGGAAGGCTGGGCTCTGGTGGCATGTGGAGCTTCCGGCTGCTGTCGGGCCATGGGGAGTGGGGACACTCCTGTGGCCTTGGAAAGTCCTGCAGGGACAGCCCCGGGCCTCCCTCCCCGAGGCTCAGCTCAGCCCAGCCCCCACAGGCCCTAGAGGGTGAGCTGGAGGGGGCAGGGGCAGGGAGCCTTTCTCTGTCTCCCCAGCACAAAGGCTGGCCCAGCCACCTCACGCTTAAGAAATGTTTGGACCACGTCTCTGGCCTGTACCGGAGCACTGTCACCTCGCCTCCCCGCTGGAGGGCAGGGACCATTCTGTGCTTTGGGCTGGGCACATGGGACAGCTTAACCAATGCTTGTTGAGTGACTGCCTGACAGCCGGGGGAGGGGTCAGCAGGCCGCAGGGCGGTAGAAGAGGTTACCGCTGAGCAGCCTCCTCTTGAGCTCTTTCCTCAGCAGCTCTTGCTCGCGTTGGGCCCCCTTCATCATCCCGCGGTTCTCCAGGGCTCGGCGTGACAGGTAGGGCAGCACCTCCTTCACGGGGCCATACGGGACGTACTTGTAGACCGGGAAGCCCGCCTGACCTGCCGGGAGCCCCAGGGAGCCCCATCACACCCCAGTGAGCGGCAGCGTCCGGCCTCAAAGCACGTTCCTTAGACCAGGCCTCAGTGGGCTTTGGGCCCAGGTCTCCCCAGCCCTTCTGCCCTGGGCACTGAGCTGGTCCCCGCCCCCAATCCTCAGTCCCTCCTCTGGCACTTATCAAGGGTCTTCCTAGATTGGCCTCAGGCCTCCGGGTGGGCGCGGCCCACCTGGGACCCTCCTTATGGTCACTGCCGCCTCCCACTGAGCTGGAGCTTCCTGCTGGCTAACAAACCCGTGGCCTTAACGACTGAACTGCTGCCCCACCATACCCCTGCCTTCTCATCCACGGGACCCAAGACCACAGGGAGTTTTCTGTCTGTTACATTTCAGCATCACCCACTTCCCTAGTTCCCTTAAGGTGAATGAAGGGTGTCTGGTGAGGCGGGTGATGTACTGTTCTCCCCATTATCAGATGGGGAAATGGAGGCTCCCATGCCCAGCCAGTGGCCCCTGGGGTTTTTGTCTGAAGGTCTGCAGGGACAGGGAGTCTGATGGCTGCGAAGGCCTTCCGGGCACTGGGCCCAAACAAAGCTATCACCCTGGAGCCAAGAACAAGCCCTGCCCCTCTCCCAGCTGACAGCTCCACAGACACTCTGGCACAGAAGGATCCTGGAGGCCCTGGGTTCAAATTCTATCCACAACATGCACGACCTGGCTGGTCTGGTGGTGATGGTCTCATTCACCTCCCTGGGCTTATCTCAGTTTCCTGGTCTGGAAGATGTCTGGCTGGACACATGGCCCCCCAAGCAGCCCCCAGCTCTACTGGGAGGGTCTCCCCCGGGCCTTGCCTTTCCCCTCCCAAGCCCCCCAGTGCCCTCATGAGCTGCAGGCTCATCTCCTGTGTCCTGAGGTTCTCAAGGCCCGTGGGGCCTTGTGGCCGACATTGGGTCCCGGCTCCCGTCCTCCCAGCTGGCCTGAGTGGCAGGCAGCACTCACCCAGGGGGAAGGTGATCTGATCACACATGCCCAGGAGCTGGCCAAAGTACACCTTCTTCTCTGTGGGGTGCAGGCCCAGCTCTTCCATCCTGCAAACCAAAGGCCAAGCGGGCTGAGAACCACACCCTGGAGGTATCCCAACCCGCACTGCCCAGGGCCCCTCTCTGCAGCCCCCTCAGGGCTTCATCCAGCCTCCACCCAGGAGATCCCCAGGGATGGGGAGCTCACTACCATCCTGCCCTACTAGGGTGTGCTCTAACAAGCCAGAGTAAGATCTCCCTTATACCAAGCCACAGTTCCCGTCCCTCAGAGGCTGGGCCAGTCTTCCGCCCTAGCCCTGGGCTTCAAGTCCAGGGGACTGCACACTGGGGGCACCCCGAGCCTCCAGCCCGAGGCCCTGGGGCACAGCACGTCCTGTCCCCTCCTTCCTCTGCATCCGGTCAGATGAGGGGGTGATGAAGCCACAGAGAGGCCACATGGGACAGTGTGGAGCTGGGGTCACGGCCCCCCCAATGAGGGGGCTGGCCGAGGGCCCCCTCTGTGACCAATTAACACCCATGGTTCTTGGGTGCTCGAGATTTTCCCAACGTTTTCCTCATGACAAACCACGAGGCAGTTTGGCCACCCTGATTTTGCGGATGGGGAGACCCAGACTCCTAGAGGCAGCAGCAGAGGCTCCACCCTGGCTGTGGACACGGGGAACTTACTCCCCAGTGCAGACCACCACCCCTCTGCGGAGGAGTCACCAGGGGCAGAGGGAAGGGACTGGGCCAGAACCTCACACGGCCAGAATGGGTCAGGGAGCTCAGCCCAGGCTCTCTCCCTCCCCCAGGACCCCTCCCTCAGCTCCACAATGGCACTGTTCCTGGGCTGAGGGTCTCAGTCCCACTCTTCCCGGTGCTGGGAAGCTCACCCCCTTTTCTGGAGGAGCTCAGGAGAGAGCCTGCCAGGGGTGCAGACCTAGGAAGTGTGGGAGCCCATGCACTCATCCCTGTCAGGAAGGGCGCCCCCGAGGACAGGCAGGGGCTCATCGAATCTGGCTCCCCGCATGCAGCAGGTGCTTAATTAGCGGGGGCCGAATGAAGGGTTGGGACCCCGGGGCCTCGGTGTCCGCCTAGGGTATGTGGATCTGGAGGGCTCTGGTGGGCACCTCTACCTGGGGATGCCCAGGGCCCTCTCCCTCTGCTGCCCTAGGGCTAGGGCCCCTGTCCTACGGCCCACAGGGATACAAGAAGGGGACAAAAGGCAGTTTGCGGCCTGGCTGGCCTGGCCTGTGGGAGGGCGTGGAGGGCAGGCTGGCTCGGGGCACTCACCTCTGAATGGTGAACCTGACTGTGTCCTCGTTGTGGGAGGCCACCATCACGCTGGCCCGACCGTTGTGCTTAATCTCTTCCAAGACGTAGTTGAGGCACCTAGAGGGAGGAGAACAACGGTTGAGGACCCGCAAAGATCCCTGTTTTCTAGAGACAGATCAAAGGGCCTCAGAGATCTTTGCTTGGAAGGGGCCTCTTTCCAGGGGGACTTATTTTATGTGGGAGGAAACTGAGGTGGGACCCACGTAGAATCGCCCTGCTGAGGGAGGATCTGAACTCTGGGTCTGCGAGCTCCTGGCCAGGTGCCTTGTGGGGGTGCCACTTGCGGCCAGTGTGACCTCAGAAAAGCCCCTTCCCTCCACAGGCCCCTGGGGTCCCTCCCAGATCTCAGAGGGCTCCTCGAGAGGTACCCCCTGCACCTTCCCTACTCCCGGGAGACTCCTGAAGGCAGGCCCCAACCCCAGCCCTTCCCAGTGCCCTCCACGCAGGCCAGGGCCCCCACCTGTGGTACATGGTGTTTGTGGCCTCATAGCTCGGGTTGATGGGGTCCTCGTAGCCTATTTCTGCTGCCCGCTCACGCTCCTGCGCCATGTAGGCACCCCTCACCAGCTTGGCGCCGAAACACCAGCCTTCCCGCCGGGCCAACTCCACGTCTACCGACACATTGTCATAGGCGTCCTGGAAGAGAGGTGCCTGTGAGGGCTGCGAGGGCCTGATGTGGGGCCTCTGATGGACAGACAAGGGACAATCGAGGCAGCAGAGCCAAGTCTATTATGGAGGAGGGACCAGGCTGGTGGGAAGGGAGTGTGTGTGTGCACATGTGTGAGACAGAGAGGGAAGGGGAACATGGCTGTGCAGGCCGGGGGCAGCCGGGTTGGGGAGGGAGGCTTCTAGCCTCGCCAACCCCACCATCCCCGCACCTGCCCCTGGGCCTCCTCTGCCTCTTCCTCTCCTGCTGGTCTCAGGATTCCCAGCCCTGGGCTCTCTTGGGCAGCTCCAAACCAAAGGATCTGGGCTCCTGCCTCCTCCTCTTCTTCCTGCCAGGCCTGGGCCTGGCTCCCTCCCCTCTTCCCCAGGGAGAATGGGTTCTTGGGGCCGGCTATCTGGCCTGCTTGTTCCTGTATTCTGAGTGGTTCCTGGTACACAGCAGGGACTTAATACGTGCTTATTGATGGATTTACAGGAGTTCACAGGAGCCTTAATCGCAGCTAACAGTATAGTAACTCCCACTGATAGGGATCCGTGAGGTTTTTAGACATTTAAGAAGGAAGTGGTGGTGAGGAGCCCGGGAAGGCTTCAGAGCAGGCTGTGGCTGGCCCAGCCCACGAGGATGAGGGACCAGCGGTGGGCCAGGAGCCCCTGGGGAGAGGTACCGAAGGCCTGGGGATCACAGGCTGAGGCTGTGGAGAGGAGGCTGAGAGGAGGGAGGCGGCCTTGGCTGGAGGACCGGGGGAGAGGCCCTCCAGCCCTGGGGGTGGGGGGTTCTATGCCTCCTCTGAGAGTTGGGGGCAGGGTGGGTGCCTGTGCCAGGCTGCACCAACCCCTTCATTCTACAGGTGAAGACGCTGAGGCCCAGGGAGGGGATGGGCCTTTGCCCAGGGTCACTCAGGCAGGGGCTTCCAGGGCAGGGTCTGCCCGGTGGCCACACCTTCAAGTAGCACTGGTATGTACTGAAGATCACAGGCTTCTGGACGTTAAATCTGCGCTGCATTTCCAAAGTAAGACGGCTGATGGCCGGCTGGAAGTACGTCTGCTCTGCGTCCACCATCAGGCGAACCCCGACCTCCATGGCCCTCTGTGGGGGAAGGGACGGCAGGGACCGGGGTCACCCCAGGCGCTCCCCACGGATGATGCCACCTGCCCATGGCCTCCTGTGTCACCCACCTTCTCCCCACCACCTCCCCAGACCCCTTCCCTTGAACCAGGCTCAGCTGTTGCTGGCCAAGCACAAAGACCCCTCCTGTAGTGGGTTCCCCATGGTGGGGTCCTGGGGACCTCTGACAGTTGCCAGATGAGGTGTCATCTTCTCTCCCTCCTTTCCCCTCCATCTCCTCCTCATTTAAGCCTTTACAGGCGCTTCCTGGGCCCCCTGGGAAGAGCCTTCCCATTTATGTTTCATTCCTGGGAAACTGGCTCCCTCTGCCCCGTGTTGGGGTCAGCCGGTCTCAGTACCCCCGGCCCACCATCTCCTGACAGGCCCAAGGTTTCCCATTTCAAGTGGGAGTTCTTTCCTATTCCTGGATGATAGGTCTGGGCTCCTGGGGGGGGGGAGGGCTGCTCTCTCCCTCGGCCCCCCCCCCAGCCTACCCCACCTCAGTGAGGACCCCCGAGACCACCACTTTCAACTCATGTGACAGATGGAGAAGCTGAAGCTTGGCAAGTGGGGAGGCAGGATTCGAATGCAGTTCTTTGGCCCCAAACACCGTGACCTCCCCCCATCCCTGCCCGGACAGTCGTGACCTTGGCTAAGACATCTATTCTCTGCAGCATCCTCTTCATCTGATGGTCTTCCTCCTCCGTGAAGTGAGACAGGAGGGGCTCCAGCTGGCCAGTCTGCAGGCAGAGTGCAGGGGGTAAGGACACGCCCCCCATGGAGCTCGGGGAGGGAGGGGCTGGCATCACCCCTCTTCTACAGAGGAGGGACTTGCCCAAGGCCATGTGGGCAGCACATCTCCTGCCTCCAAATGCTGTGCTTTCCCTCCCTCAGAGATGGGGAAACTGAGGCTTCTGCCCAAGGTCATGCAGCCTGCCAACAGGCAGGGCCCGCCCAAGCCCTCAGAGCCCCGTGGGTGAGTGGCTAGCTCTCTTTGTGGCCCCTGCTGAGGGCCTGCTGCGCCTACGCCTGACCTTGGGCAGGACCCGCTCCCATGGGAGACAGGAGGCCTCACTTCTAGGACCAGGCCTGGCACAGCCCGCTGCCTCCCTGGGCATCAGTGTCTAGAAAGTGGGGGCACGCTTCACCACCAGAGAGGATCGAGCTGTGCTGCCTCCTGCAGCTGAGCAGGGAGCCAACAGCATCTGACCCAGCCCGGGCGGCCTCCATCCCCTCCGTCATCCCCTCCGTCATCCCCTCTGTCATCCCCTCCGTCATCACCTCCATCATCCCCCGCAGTGGTCCAGTTTTTCCCCAGCAACACCAGCTGTTTCCAGCTGCCCTTAGTGGTCACACATGGCACTGCAGGCCCTCCAGGGGACTTTCCCACTACAGGGCCTGGCAGCCCAGGATGCCACCAGCTTCTGGAGGCCAGCCCTGAACTAAGGCCTGTGAGTCTGGGGTGCGGGCAAATATCACCCCCCATTACAAAAGGGGAAACTGAGGCTCAGGAGCCATGTAACTTGTGTGTGGCTGCCCCACTGCTAGCAAACGGCCAAATCGAGGAAGGCGACAGACGGTTGCGGCCAGGCCAGGATCAGAGGCATGGGCTTGGAGGGGACTTTGGCATCCGAGGCAGGATGTGAATCCAGGCTCGTCAGGTTCTGCAGGAGCCTTCCCTGGCCCTGTCGCCGCTAAAGCCTCCTCCTGCCAGACGGCCACCTCATGTGCTGTCTGCAGTCGCCCCCACAGACTGGGAGCTCCCTGAGCCTGGGGGTGGTCCTGCCTTTCTCACTGCTTAGCCTGATGCTGGCACCCAGTAGGTGCTTAATACATACTCACTGATGGACTCCACCCTCCCCCACACCACAGTAAAGATGAGGAAACAGGCCCGGAGAAGGGAAGGGGGACCCACAGAGGCTGCCCAGGAGGCCAGGCCAGGGCAGACTCTGGGGGCCTGTCCCCGTCCCTGTTGGTCCCTGCTGGCCAGGCCTCCATGTGTGGGAGCCCTTCCGCAGTGCCCGGCCCCGGGTCTGGGGGAGGGAGGGCGGCTTCTTCTGTTGGGCTCGGGGCTTTCCTTTAGCCCTGATGGCCGACAGCTGGGCCAATGGGCCCGAAAGGCCGTGGCCTCTCATGTCAGGAGGTGGGCAGTGCTCTTTGGAAGAGTAACTGACCCCTGTGTATGACCCCAGTCTTCTTTTTTTTTGGTGAGGCAATGAGGGTTAAGTGACTTGCCCAGGGTCACACAGCTAGTACGTGTCAAGTGTCTGAGGCTGGATTTGAACTCAGGGGCTCCTGAATCCAGGGCTGGTGCTTTAACCACTGCGTCACCTAGCTGCCCTGTGACCCCAGCCTTCTAACAGTGCTGCAGGGAAGCAGGAATGGAGGCCGAGAGTCCCCCTGAAGGTGGGGGCCTGCCTGCGGGCAGCGGTCACCAGCCAGGGAGGGGAGGCGCCTCTCTGGGTGCAGGCATGTGGCCGATACCTGTATGTCGGGCACGTGCAGGAGCTTGGAGAGCTTGGTCCTGTTGTCGATGAGGCTATTCCAGTCCAGCAGGTCCACGGTGCTGAGCAGAGAGAGGCGGCCATCTGACCACGCATGCCCCCCCTCCCCTGGGTGTCCTTCCCAGGCCCGGCTGCACCTTGAAGGACGGCGTGCGGCCCAGGCCCAGAACAGCCACCAGGACAACTCCAGCAGGCTGCCGGGCCCAGAGGCGAGGAGGGGCTGCGCCCATGTGGACCCTCTGGGGGTGGAGGGCGTTCATCCTCTAGGCCGAGCCCAGCACCGTCTGCAGGGCCAGCCGGGGGCCTCCAGCCAAGTACACCCAGTGAGGGTGGGAGAGGGGAAGGCTCCTTGACTTTGGGAGCGAGGCCTCTGAGGGGCAGGAATCAGGCCCCTCCCCACCCCATGGTTCCTGGACGGGGCGGGTCCCCTTGGCCCTACTCACCCAGACACCCCCAGCATCTCCCCCGTGAACCAGTCCTGGATCTCGGCCTTGGTGGCGATGCCCATGTTCTCCAGGCTCTTCTACAACATGAGCACGGGGTGGGGGGGTCATGGGATGGTGACCCCACTCCCTAAGGGGGCACACAGGGACCTGCTGCTGGGGAGGGGCAGGGCAGGGTGGGGTCCTCTAAGTAGATGCCTCCAGAAGACAGAGGGGGACAGGTCTTTTAAAGCTGCTCTGCATTCCTCTCATCATGGAAACAGACCAGCGGCTCAAGAGGCAGGGCTGGCCACTGGGGGGGGGGGGGGTCCGGCTCAGGCCCTGGCCCCCAGCCCTGGCTCTCCAGGACATCCCCTCACATCCCCACCTGCCCCGCAGTCACCCCAGGGAGGCAGATCTTCGACCGAAGCATCACCTGCCCTTTACAGAGGAGGAGATGGGGCGGTAGGCCTTGGTATCTGGGACCCTGGGCATGACCAGGCAGAGCCCTGCACGGCCAAGGCCACAGCCGGCTGGGCCCAGACTGTCTAGCTGTGCAGGGCCCTGGTGTGTCCCTTCTACTTCCTCAGAGGCCAGCCTGGCCTCTGCCAGCCCTTTGTGGGGCCCGGGAGAGGGGAGCCAGGATGCTCTGGCCGCCGGGGCCCTTAGCCGACAGAGCGCGAGGGCTGTGAGCCCCGCTTTCCTCCCGTGGCTGATTCTGCTGCCCACAGGGACAAGGGAAGAGGGTACTAGCATCAACCCATGGCCCAGGTGCCCAAGCCACAGGACCCGTTAGAGAGGGAAGGGGCTGGAGCTGCCAGGACGGCTCTGCCCGAGTCCACCCGGCACTCGCTGGATTAGAACCCAGGTCTTTTAATGTGGGCGCCGCTGCCTCCCCCAGACCAGCTCCCAGGGGCCCTGGTGAGCTTGTCCACGCACCTGCAGCTTGGTCACCTCCAGCTTGGTCTCCATGGCTGGAAGCCCCGCCTGGCCCTGCTCTGCTGCAATCTGGTGGAAGAACTTCCTCCACTTGGTCAGCACCTCAGAGAACTGCAGCTGGGGAGGGGCCGGGGAGGGGCTCAGGTGAGGGGGGGCTGCAGCCCCAGCACCTCCCAGTGCCGCCCCCCAGGACCCCTCTCCACACCCTCTTTCCTTTGTGTCCTGGGGTCTGGGGACATGGACGGGAAGTGCCCCGAGGGCAGGGACAACAAGGGCCCAGCAGGTCTCCTGGCACCATGGATGGTGGATGTGTGTACACACGCATACTTAGAAGCACACATGCGTGTGCCCCAGTCCCCATCCTGTGGGGTGAACCACAGGCAGGAGGAGCCCGAGGGAAGGAGGGAGGGAGGAGAGATGCCCCAGCTGTCCGTGGCACCTACCAGGAACTGGGGCCGCCCCAGAGCCGTGAGCTTGATGGCAGAGAAGCCGTCCTCAGTGGCCCCGCCTGCCAAGAGGCCACAGACCAGCATTAGGGCCCCTTCCCCAAGGGCAGATGGGGCTCAGGGGGAGGGGGGCCTGGGATGCGGGTGTCAAGCCCCAGCCCTGGTACTAGGGAGCGGGGCGAAGGTCCTCCCCTTGTCAGGGGAAGTCGGCCCCACTGCTGTAGCCATCCGCAGAAGCCCGCAGGACCGTGGAGGGGCCCACCTCGGGGCCTGCCCTTCTCTGAGCACCATCCTCATGGGCATTATTGCTGCACCATGGATCACCACACTTACTGTCCTCATTGGTCAGCACTGATTAGGCACCTACTGTGTGCTATGCACATGCTTGTGCTACTCCCTCACTACCATTGTTATCATCATGGGCCTGGAGTTGGGAAGACCTGAATTCAAATGTGGCATCAGTTATTTGCTAAGTGACCTTGGGCAAGTCACTTAGTTGAAACTAAGGTTGCCTTAGTTTTCTCATCTGTAAAAAATGGTCGTGAGGATCAAACAAGATCATGTCTGTAAGGCGTACAGCGTGAGTGGCTGTGAAGCCTGTCCTCAGGCCATGTGCCCGTGACTGCTCCGACTGTGGCCAGGCTGTTTTATGGTGAGATGCCTCAATTCAGAGACACGGAGGGAAGTCTGCGCTGAGGGGACACCCTGACTCCTGCTGGGGGGACATTGGCTAAGGGGGGGCCCTTGGCTGGCGGGGGGAGACCTCAGCCCAGCCAATAGGTGGGACGGGCCTCTCTAATGTGGCCTGGAGTCCGTCTCTTGGCAGCTTCTTTCTGGTCTGAACCTGCAGGTTCTGGCTCTGACCCTCTTCTGGTGAATCTGGTGGGTCGGGGCTGAGCTGAGAGGTCTTAGGGCCCTGGTTACTGCCCTTCGTGGTGAAACGAGGCAGAGGTGGCGGAGTGAGTGTCCAGGGGAGGTCCCAGCCTCAGTAGGGGCTTCACTGGTGGCCTATTAGTGACTGACTGCAGGGCCCAGCTCATCCTGGGGAGGGTCCACTCCCTGTTCTTACCCAGAACAGTCTCAGGAACCCCCCTGAACTTCGAAAAGCAAACGCATTCAAACTCATTAAGAGTTTGGGCCTCCCATGAGGCCTGTGGGGGGCCCCATGAGCCCTGAGTGCTTGTGATCTGGGTCCAGTGCAGATGTAATGCTTGAAGGTCTGCAAAGCACTAAACTAATGTCATCTCCTGGCAGGGAAGGGCTGTGATCACCCCCATTTTACAGACGGGGAAACCGAGGCAGGCAGCGGGGAAGTGACCTGCCCAGGGTCACAGAGGCTGGCTGGAGCTGAGCCCCTTCCTTCTACCACTCCTACTCCCTCCCCAAGTGCTTTCCTCCTTCTTCATCCAAACCCCATCTTTTAGAGCCTGGCTACAGAGGTCCTCCTCCTCCAGGCAGCCTTCCCTGCTCACAGCCAGTTCCTGGTTTGCCTCACTCATGTGGGTGCCTCATTCTGGCTGGGGCAATGGTATGCATGCCTCTACCCCCCCCCCAGGCTGGCATCTCCATGAGGGCAGGGTTCTGTATACAGCAAGTGCTTAATAAATGTTGGCCAAATTTGTTGACCTGACCCCATTTCAATCCTGACTGACACTGACTATGTGACTGTGAGCCCATCACTCGTGTCTCTGGGCCTCAGAAGGGACAGACCAGGCCCTGTCTAGCTCTCATGTTCTCCTATCGTGCCTGAGTCTCCTTCCCATCCCTGTGGTCCCCACTCCTCCCCATTCCAATGGCAGCCCCCAGCTGACAGAATGGGGGCGTGGGCAGTGTGGACAGGCATTGGCCCAAGGCTGTGCCCATCTCACAGGACTTTGGTGAGGCCTGGTGGGTGGGGGAGGCACTTACCAGATGCGTCGATACATCGAAGGAAGGTTTCCATGTGGTGGTCACACTTGGCCTCGTTGGCATAGAAGTAGGTGCGAGCACTGATGACGCCATCCCTTCGGTCCCCAAAGGCCCGGTGCACCTGGAACTGCTTCTCTCTCTTACTGGCTCCTGCACCAAAGATTTGGCTTGTTGGTTGGGGCTCATTAAACCTTGTGCCCAGGAGAAAGCCATACACGGTCTGGGTGACCGGGGCAGGTCTATTCCTCTGTGCCTCAGTTTCCTCCTCTGTGAGATGAGGGGGCTGGGCTGGGTGGTTGTCACGGACCTTTTTAGCTCTAAATCGATGAACCCATCGGTCTTAGGCCCCACCCTGGCCTTGGATGCCAGGAGGGACAATTAGCAGCCGAGAGAACTCGTCCCTTCACTCAGGGCTGGGGAGAGGTGGGGACAGCACAGGGGGAGGCCGCAAGGACACAGCTGGAGGGGTCCGGGGGCCATCCAGGCCAAAGCTTCTTACACTGGGGGTGGCGCAGTAACTGAATGTGGGGGTCATTAAAAATCTGGCACCAGCAGGAGGTTATGCACACCTTTTATCCATACACCCGGGGTCACCTACAGATTTCTCAGGGAAGAGGGGTCACGAGTAGTAAAGTGTAGGCAGCCCTATTCTAGGCCAACCCCCTCCCTTCAGGCTCGGAGGTGAGCTAGACTTCCCAGCAACAGGCCCTGACGCACAAGGGAAGTGACCTGCCCAGGAGGTGTGAGCTCCTCCTTGTCTACAGACCCCCCCAGCCATGGGGGAATGGCCTCTGCCCCGCTCCCCAGCTCTCTGGCCTGGGGGCCCTTCTCTCCATCTCAGTCTCCTCTCCTCTCTTGTTTTCTGCCTGTCTCTCCCCCTCCTCCTCCTCTCCCTCTCCCTCCCTTATTCTCTCTCTGGCTTCCCTCCCAGCTCTCAGACCAGCCGCAGATCCTGTGAAAGCTTGGTCCGGCCCAAGGTTCCAGCTCCTTCCTCCTCGTCCGTCCAGCCTTTCTGGCGGCTAGGTGACAGGAGGCCACACAACCTGAGCCTGGACAAGGTCGGCCAAGCCATGCCTTGGGAAGTGACCTTTGGCCTGGCCTTGGAACCAAGGGGGCTGTGTGGGTCTTAGTGGAGGAGCCGAGAGGGGAAGATGAGGCACAGGAGCCGAGTCGTGCTCCGGAGGGCCCTTTGGCATGCAGGCAGGAGCCGCTGCCAAGCAGCCAGGGATGAATGTGGAGGAATGTGAGGGAAGGGGGGAAGAAGGCTCCCCAGTGCCAGCCTGGTATAAGCAGGGGTGAGGAGGCCCTGCTGGGAAGGTGCCACCCCTGCCTCAGCTGTACAGAAACCACAGAACTTGGCTCCAAGGTAGCAGAATAACAAAGCGCCCCCATCCCCCTGCCCCTCATCCCGACTCCACCCCCCCAACTGCCCTCTGGCCGGGCAGTCTTGGCCGTCTTGGAGGCTTGTCCACTCTAACCCTGCTTGGATGCTCAGTCTCTCCCCAGGGTCCTGGACCCATAAAACACGCAGGGTCTGGGCACCCAGGCCAGCTGTCCACTTACCGCTGCCATCTCTCTCTGCCTCCGCAGTGCAGGAGCTGCAAGAGACAGAGAAAGGGAAAGGACCATTGTTTCTTCCTGGGATTTCACTCTTAGGGTGGGGGAAGGGGCTCATCCCACTGTGCCCAGGGGCAAACAGGACCCTCTGGGCCTCGCTCCCCAGTCCATCAAATCGAGAGGCCACCGAGTCCAATCCAATCCCCTTATTTTACAGATGAGAACATCGAGGCTCTGGGGGTCACACGGTGGTCTGTGGCAGGGGGCCAGGGTTGTTCCCACTGGGCTGCTGTTTGCCCTTTAAGCTGGTGTGGTGACAAAGGCACCCTCTCCCAGGAGCAGAGAAAGAGGCAATGGAGGGAGCTGCCAGGAAGGACAGACTTTATAACTATGTCATACTTTTGCCAGAGCTGATTTCAGGCTGGGGGCTCAGAGCTGCAGAAACACCTTATTCTGGGTCCTCTCTCCAGGCAGGGGAGCCAGGGGCAGTTTGACTGTGGGGAGGCCACGGCTGGCCGGCTAGCCATCAGATTCCCTCCCCACAGTTCCCCACAGCCCCATGTTTAGGGGAAAAGCCCCTAAAGCTCCTTTTCCAGAAGGGAGGGGGGAAGCGCTCAGCCCCCTGGAGGGGGGTGCCGAGAAAGAGGGACTGCTCAACATTCCTGGCCGCCTGGCACAGTAACAGGGCTGGGGATGGTGATGCCCACAGTCCCGGCCTCCCAGGGCTGTCCTGAGGCTTGTCAGATAAAGTCTGGAGGCTGTCTGCCACCTTGCCTGACAGGGACCTCACTACCTGCCTTTTCCACTTTAGGAAGGCTCCCAAACACAGGGGCTATCATTGACATGCCCAATAAGCACTTATCATTAAGTGCCTGTGGGCAGGGCTTTGTGGATGGGCCTGTCCTCCAGGGGCTCACAGGGGGGTGAGGGGCAGAATGTGCTGGAGGTGGCAAGGGGGCCCCTTGGCCAGGAGATGGAGGTGAGAAGATAGAGAGGGACCCAGCCCCTGCTCGAGGCTAAAAGCCCCCCACCCCCCAGCCCTGGACATCTCTGGCCTTTTATCAGGGCTGAGCAGGGAGCCCTGATAAGTCGGATGGCTCCTGAGCCTCCAGGGTCACCAGCCCAGCACCGTATCTCAGGCAGAGCCTTGAGACAAGAGATCAGTCCTTTATCCAGAGCACTTCCAGACTCCCAGAGCTTGGGCCTGGCTAAGGTGCGTCAGGGGCAGGATCCGAGACGGGCACTCTGCACCCGCCTGGCCACCAGGCTGCCTCTCCTTGACCAGTTCTCCTTGACCACCTGTGGCTCCCTATTACCCCCAGGACTCAACATAAACTAACTCTTCTATCTGGCACTGAAAGTCCTTCCTGAGTTGCCCCTCCCCCTACACCTCTCTCTCCTCCAAACACTCCAGGGTCTGAGGAAATGGGTGTCCCTGGACTCTGTTCCCTCCTCTTCTTCCTCCGGGTCCAGGCCCTTCTCCTGTACTGAATTGCTGTGGATGCTGCTGCCTCAGCCTTGGGGGCAGAGAAACATCCTGCCTTCCTGCCCCCTTCCTCTCCTCCCTCCCTGGCAGGTCTAGGGAGGCCCCTTCCTGGCAGCTGCATTCCATTCTCTGGGCTCACAGGCTTGGCTAGATTCCCTCGGAGGGCCCTGGTGCCGGCTCCCATCGGGAGCCCCAAGGAATGGCAGCTGTGGGTGGGCCGGGGATTCAGGGGCCCCTGAAAGCCACCGGGCTGGATCAGCCTTCCACAGCAGAAGCCAGGACTTCAGTGATGCTGGCCCAGTCAGGACCCTTGGCCCCTCTGAGCAGGCTAATCCGGGCAAGTCGGAGCCTGTCCTAGCCAGCTAATGAGAGCACTTGGAGGAAGGGCCTTCCCTGTGACTCTGCCCCAGGCCCCTGAGGGCAGGCCCTCTGCACCCCACCTCCGGCTGGGGCTCAGATCAAAACCAGGGCCTCCCCAGCTTCCCACTGAGGTGAGGTATATCCCCTCCCTATGGGAGGGAGTTTAGCTCTCTAGTGTGGGAAAGAGCAGCCAGCACGGGGGAGCATTTGGACTGAGAAGGCCCAGCCCTCACCTTCTAGAAAATGGGTATGCCAAAGTGAGCAGCCAGCATTTCCCTAACTTGCTGAGCAGCTCTTCGGCCCAACATCGCTCTGAACTGACCGCAATATGAAGAGGGCTTGCTAAGCCAGGGCACCAAATATCAAAACTAGATAAAATGCACAGCACAGTGGAGTGACCTTTGTCTCAGTCACCAAGACAGCACCACAGACTCAGGGGCTTTGGCCCTGCCCTCTGGAGAGATAGGGTCGGCTCTCCCTTCCGGGGTGTTCCCTCCGCTGAAGCAGATCGCAGCCCTCTCCTCCATGACTTTCTCCAGAAGGTTCTCCCTGTCCCTGCCCCACAATGGGGGCCGGCACGGCCCAGGGGCCGTCCATCTGTTATCTCTCACTCCATGCCGACCCACATCCATCCCCAGCGCAGGCTCATCTGTAAGTCACTGTTGCTCTATGACCCTGCAGGTCTCCATGCCCCCCCCCCAAGCTTCAGGAGGCAGGAGATAAGAATGGAAGCAGGGAGGGGGCGGCAGCCCCAGGGAGGGCCTGGCCTCTGCCCTTCTCTACAGGGCCAGCTGCCATCTTCCTGGTCTTCCTGCAGCCAATGAGAGCCGGGCCCATCAATTCTTGGTTCCCCGTGGGCCTTTGGATGGGAATTCTCCTTGCTGGCCCCTGTCCCTGGGCTGCCTCAGCCCTGGCCCCTTCGGAGGAGGGGGAGGGGTTGCTACAACTTGGTTTCCCTGTGTAAGGAGGTCCCCTCTCTTCCCAGGAGGGTGTCAGGTTCAACAGCGCACCCGTCCTGGGAGTGAGTGTGAGCGAGTGTGAGCATGTCTGTGCAGCGTTTGCCTCTAAGTGCGGTTCCCAGAGGGGTGTGGACACAGCCGGTGCCCAGTGGACACTTTTCAACAAGTCTGGCCCGCACAGATGGGATGGGGTGAGAGAATGTGGTG
Source organism: Dromiciops gliroides (assembly GCF_019393635.1). NCBI lineage: Eukaryota > Metazoa > Chordata > Mammalia > Microbiotheria > Microbiotheriidae > Dromiciops > Dromiciops gliroides. Next base: position 3,091,228 of record NC_057861.1, read on the forward strand.
GAGGATTAGGGGTGAGGAGGCCTGCACACTCAGGGGGATTCTCAGGCTCCTTATTCTGTTTCCTGGGATGGCTGGGGGGGGGGGGGCTGTGTTCTTCATTCAGTCTTTAAAGAATGCCTGTAGAATGGATTGCTAACTACTTCAAAGTTGGCTAGGAGGCTGCCTTTGCCACTCCTCCCAGAGGCTCAGGACCCCCCCCCCCCAGGGTTCCCTGCAGGGATAGGCTACCCCCCAAATTGGCTGGGTGAATACCTCAGGCTTAGAGAACCAAGACATCAGGCCCTAGGGGGGGCCAGGGAGGCAAGAGGGAGGAGACCCCGGGTGTACCAGCTGTGTGGCCATGGGAGGGCCCACTCTAGAGATGGCACTTACTAAATGTTCACTGATTGGTGAATGGCAGAACTGGATGTCACTGGACAGGGAGGTATGACTCTTTTTTTTTTTTTTGGTGAGGCAACTGGAGTTAAGTGACTTGCCCAGAGTCACACAGCTAGTAAGTGTCAAGTGTCTGAAGCCGGATTTGAACTCAAGTACTCCTGAATCCAGGGCTGGTGCTTTATCCACTGCACCATCTAGCTGCCCCCTGAGGTATGACTCTTGAATGAGTCAACTCCCTTCACCAATGCAAGTAGCACCGGCTCTGCAACTTCAGAGTTACAGAGCTGCCTGGGGCACAGAGAGGTTGCCTGCCTCACCCAGAGTCACACAGCGAGCAGGATTTGAACCCGGGTCTTTCAGGCAGCAGTCCACTGACTCCACCTCCCTGCCTCTGCTGCTTATGTTCATAAACACCCAACCTTCAAGAAGGTTAATCAGGGGCAGCTAGGTAGCGCAGTGGATAAAGCACCGGCCCTGGATTCAGGAGTACCTGAGTTCAAATCTGGCCTTAGACACTTAACACTTACTAGCTGCGTGACCCTGGGCGAGTCACTTAACCCCAATTGCCTTACCAAAAAAACCCCCAAAAAACAAGGTTAATCAGGCCCACCTCTCTCTTTTCCCATGAGCCCCCTGACTCCTTGCTCCAGTCTCTCCTTCACGGAGCACCCCAGGGATTTTTCTTAATGTAGACCTCCCTCCCCTACTCCATGAACTCTGTCGCCGACGCCCCCTTCAGCTAAACTGGTCTGTTGTCTGTTCCTCCCACCTGAGACTCCATCTCCAGCCTCCAGGCCTTTGGCATAGGCCACCCCCATGCCTGGAATGCTGCCTTCTCACAGCAACCTCAGTCAATTCCTCAGGCAGCACCTTCTCCAGGATCCCCTCACTCTACTGCGTCTGTCCCCAAGCCCCTTGGCATTTATTTCACACATAAAGCTACGCAGAAAGGAATGTCCGAGCCTTGCCAACGGTCAGGGGGCGGGGGAGAGGGGGAAAGCAGAGAGAGGAAGCCTAGGGCACCTTCCCCGGGTGTCCAGGGAAAGTAGGGCTCCCAGAGGTGCTGACAGGACACGGCTGGTGGGAGCTGTGGGGTGGGGAGCCAGGGAGGCCCCTCCTTCCCCGCCCTGCCAGGAGTCTGGGTGGGGCAGGGGGTGTGGCCACAGAGCCCAACCCCTCAGCTCTCACCCAAGCTGTGCCAAGGGTTCTCAGGGGCAGGCACTTCCTCCTCCTCCCCTCCCAGTCAGCCTGCTGCTGACACCCCAAGCTTGGGGCCTTTTTCTTAGAGCCGGCCCATCCTGTCTGGGAACTAGCCCCAGGTCCCGCCCCCCACTATCAGCAGCTCCCTCTGGGGAGATTCCCACTGAGTACCACTGCCCAGGACAGGCTGCCAGCCCCCTTTTCTGTGCCACATGCAAACAAAAGGTGCTGAATAAATGCTTATTTACTGAAGGACTAATCCGGTTCAAATCCCGGTTGCTGAGAATCACTTTCCCTTTCAGAGCCTCACTTCCTTTATCTATACTATGGGCTAGAGCTCCTTCCAGCATTAACTTGGCTCCCAGGGACAGTCCCAGCTCTGGGAGTGAGGGAGCTTCTCTGAAGGGGGCTGGGGGCCCCCAGTGTCCCCTTCTCTGCCTGTGACCACCAATGCCCCCGAGGGGAGGGGAGCCCTCCTGGCCAGGGCTCGGGAGGCATTGAGTGCCAGACTGAGGGGTGGGGGGGAACGGAGTCCCTAACGTGCTTCACAAACCTTGAAGCCTCTGGACGTGACATGATTCTTAACAAACTGAACAGCAAGGGAAGGAGAGAGGGAGAGAAGCAGTGGTGGGGGGGGGGGCAGTAGGAGGAGCTTTGGAGGCTGGGAGCTGACACTCTGGGGGACCTGCCGTCCAGTCCCTGCCCGCTGCTGCCTCAGTTTCCCCCTCTGGAAGGTCCGGGGTTAAACTCGATTCTGCTAATGCCCCTTCCCACTCTAAAAGCCCGTGGTTATTTCTGGGTGGGTGGGTGGGTGGAGGGGACAGGCTCAGCTCTGACTGTGCCTGGAAGCCAGCAGGACATAGGACGAGCCCTGAGGGAGGAACACAGGCTCAGGTTTCCTGGCTAGACAGGAATGCAGTTAAGAGAAGCCGCCACCTCCCTTTGTTTGGGGACAGCCCACGGGTAGGGGCAGCTAGGTGGGCCCTGGGCAATGCCAACAGCAGCTCCAGCCCAGCTGGCCTGGGGAGGGGAGGGGAGGGGGCAGAACCCCGCCTCCAGCTTGGCCAATCACAAGAGGTAGGCCGGGCTCTGCCGGCCAATGGCCTCGATCAGGTCCCGGCAGCTTGGGCCGCAGCCAGAGTACAGGGATCCTTGTAATCCCCAGCAGGAGGAGGGGGGACAGCAGGGGACAGGCTGGACCCCACGAATCTGAGGGCCCCCCCCAGGCCCAGCCAGCTGACACTTCAAGGACCCTGAGGCTTCGGGCTGGGCCTTGCTTGTGCCTGGACTCCCCGCCCCCACTGGGGACAGCCTGGTGAAGCCTAGCCACAGGCTTCTCCTTAGAACCAACCAACACAATGCAGAGGAGTCTAGTGCCCCCCAGGGTCACAGCCCCCAGCCCCCCCTTATTTCACAGGAGCAGAAAGTCAGGCTGGTGGGGGGGAGGCTGGGCCTCAGATCCTCCCCCCAGCTCCAGGGCCGAGGTGGCCTGCCCAGGGCACTGCCCCCACCCCACCTGGTGCCCAGGCTCCCACCTGCCCGGCTGGCCCTAGGAGGCTGCTAGCTGTGCCCCAGACACTGGGCACCTTCCCCCCCCTCCCAGCCTCTGGGCTTTCTCTAAGATGCTTTCCGTGAATTTCTCTGAAGGAGCCGGGCTCTGGGCAGGCATCCAGACTCTTCTGTGCCCAGGGAGGTGGGAGACTGACACCTGACCTCCCTGAGCCTCCCTCTTCTCCGCCTCTCGCTCCCAGTTCCAAAGCTCTCAGCTCAATGCCTGGCACACAGTAGGTGCTCAACGGTCATTCTTTCCCCTTGCAAACCATCTTTATTATCAGCATTCAAATGCATCCAAGAACCCAAGACTGCTCCAAGTGGGAGCCTAGTTAACTTAGCTCTGGGTTCATGGCCTGGGGCCAAGCACACGGGTTGGGAGGACCTGGCCCTGCTGTTCCTGACCATGGGCACGTGCCTCAGTTTCCCTTTCTGTAAAAGGGGGGCGGGGGCACTTTTAAGGGCCCTGCCCTCTAAGTCACTTGTGCAAGGACCAGCAGAGCAGTTTCTACCTGGGAAGCCTTGGGTTTTTCCACTCTTTGAACCTGTGCCCTTCACGCCCATCAACTACTGCCTTCTTTACAACTATTCAGAGGTCAAGGGAGAGGAGGGAGGGGGGATCAAAGGACACTCACTGGGAGCCCTGCCCAGGTAGAGAAGGTGAAACAGACATCGTGGGGGGGGAGAGAGGGAGGAACCCCAGACCACTGGGGCCAGCTGGGGATCAGGGTCAGGCCACACTCCTGTTCCAGCAGAGCAGAGAGCCCAGGCTTTTCCTTGAAGTCCTTGGGATTTCCCCATCTGATGACGACAGTGGGGTCACGCCTGTGGGGTGGCGGCTGCAGGGGGAGGGCACAGGGTGGGCAGACCTATCTGGTGCTCTGGGGATGAATGGGGCCGAGGGCCAAGGGGGTGCTGGGAGCCTGCTCCCCATTCCCCCTCATGCTCATTCGCTCCAGGCTCCCCACCCACCATGCTCTTGGTAGGAGTTTACTGTTTAGAGGCGACTGGCCAGATCAGGCCCATCCCTACCCCCTCATGCCATGCCCAGGCCAGGGGAGCCCCAGGGCCAGAATCCTGGCTCTGCCAATGGCACTGATACAACTTGGAGCAAGTCTCTTCCTCTGTCTGGGCCTCTGTTTTCTGCTCTATGAAATGGGTGGATGCCCCTGGGCCAATCCTTAGTCCTATCCATGCAACCGCCTCCCTTTCCTTCTCCTCCCAGGGGCGTTGTGGGGGAAGGAAACCCTTGAAAAGCTTCAGATGTGGCCCAAAGGCGACTCCATGTTAGTCTATTAACTTAGCTGTTATTTACTGATTGAGAAACCTGTCTCCTGATGTGCACAATGGGAGTGACATGAGGGGGTTCGGCCCTGGCAAGGTCCTCTGCTTGGGGGTGGCTGAGGTGGGGCCTGCCCCTGGGTCTCCCCGTCTCCTCCTTCTAAACAGTACCCAAGGAGTGGGAACATCTGGCTCACGGCACAAGCCCAGGGAGGCAGCTGGAGCAAAGGGACGAGCGGCCCCTTCTAACCCCGCACCAGGCACCGCGTTGGCTTGGCCTCAGTTTCCCATTCTGTAAAATGAAGGAGTTGGACTGGATGAGGTTCTTCCCAGGTCTGAATTGGTGGCTCCCTGGTCTGTGGCCTGTGTGAGTTAAACTACCCTCTGTGGGCCTTGGGGGGAAGAGGGGGCTGGGCTGGTCCCATGACCAGGGCAGGAAGAGGGGGGCCGGGGCAGGGTGGTCCCCCAGGGCTTACTCCAGCTCCTTCTCCTCGGCCTCCTCGTGACTGAGGTCCTCCTCCACGCCGTAGTCCAGGATGGAGCCGACCCCAAAGGCCTGGTTGTGCCGGATCAGAGGTTTGATGGCTTCCTGGTCCTCACCACCTACAAACTGCCCGTAGAAGGTCATCTTCATCAGCCAGTTAAACAGCCGCTGGCCCAGAAGCTTCTGGGAGACCGCGAGCAGCTGGGGGACACAAAGAGAGGGCCTTCAGGTCTCAGGGGAGACACCTGGACCCCATGGGGACTTGGCAGAACTCCCTCCCTCCCCTCACGGGGTGGGGGATAAGGGGAGGACAGTAAGAGGGTGGCTCAAGGGCAGCTAGGTGGCACAGTGGATAGAGCACCGGTCCTGGATTCAGGAGGACCCGAATTCAGGTCTGGCCTCAGACACTTGACACTTACTAGCTGTGTGACCCTGGGCAAGTCACTTAACCCTCATTGCCCCACAAAGAAAAAAAAAAGAGGGTGGCTCTTCCCCCTGCCTCACTTTGCCCCCCACCCCAGCCCCAGCCCCTCACAGCCTCCTCAGCCCCCAAAGGACTTGGCGTTATTTCCTTCTCTGGGTATACATGATCCCCACCCCCTCCAGTGCCCAGGACCTTCCCAAGGGCAGGGACACTTTGGGGTCTATCTTGTAGCCCAGCACTGAGCCTGGAATCAGATCGTGGATGACCTCATCTGTGAAATGGGAATAACAACATCTGCCTCCCAGGGTGGTCTGATCCTCTCTAAACACACCTATTCTTGTTAACAGGGTCATAGCCCAAGAGCCGGCAGGGGCCTGGGGTCACTGAGGCTTGTCTTCCTTTTTTTTTTTTTTTTTTAGTGAGGCAATTGGGGTTAAGTGACTTGCCCAGGGTCACACAGCTAGTAAGTGTTAAGTGTCTGAGGCCAGATTTGAACTCAGGTACTCCTGAATCCAGGGCTGGTGCTCTATCCACTGCGCCACCTAGCTGCCCCTCGTCTTCCTTTTATACACGAGGAAACCGGGACCTCGAGAGCTGAGGTGACCTGCCAAGGGTGTGAGAGGACACACACTGGCCCCTGGACCGTGCTTGCTGCCTGTGGTCCAGGGCCCCCGGGCTGGCTGGGTTCAGGGCCTGCCCTCAGGCCACACAATCTGGGAGGCAAGAAACCAGGCCTTGGGGCAATCGCTGGCCGTAAACAGCAAGCCCACAGCGTGAAGGGTCCAATGCCAGGGCTGACCAGGGCAGCTCAGAAGCTGCTGGAACCCCCAGCCCTGGGCCCAGGCTCTGGCTTCCCTGGGGAGCCCAGGCGCTCCCACTTTGCAGCAGCGCCTCTTCCCTAACTCCCGGGTGGGCTACATTCACCTGCCCGCTCACTGCCTCCTCCTGCTCTTCTTTAGAATGGGACTTACTGGGGTCAAGGCCTATAGACAGTGCCTGCCTTCAGGGCGCTCACAATCTAATGGGGGGCCCCCCGCGGGGGGGGGTAGCTCACAAATGGACATTTAGCAAAGTGGGGCAGACAGAAGCCCAGGGACTTGTGCAGGGACTTGGATACTGTCTTGACTTGTTGGTGAACTGGGGTTGAAAGAGGCAGAGCCACCCTGCATCAGCCTCAAGGCCAGGATGCCGTTCGGGACCTTGGCGTCTTCCATATCTGGCCAAGCTCTTGGCTCCACTGCACCTGCTTGGCGGCCCTCGGCCTCCCCTTCTGCCAGGGAAGCCTTCCCGTGCTTGAGGGTGACCGAGCCCTGCAGGTGAGCAGGGGCGCGGCTTCGAGAGCACGTGCCCGGGGTCACACAGTAGTGAGTGCCTGATCTTCCTGACCGCCAGTCCAGCTCTGCCCACCGTGATAACCCTGTCTCCTCCTCCCCCTCCTCTCAGAGACCTTAGCTTGCCCCTTCAGCTCCACCCCCCTCAGTAAAATAAGGTGGGGGTGGGGGTGCTCTGAATCTCAGGCCAGAGGATTCCTCCCTGGGTGGAGCCCACCCCCATCCCAGGCTTATAGGGGCAAGCTCCTCCCCCTCCCCCTGATTCTGAGCCAGTGGGAGCCTGACAGCCCAGGCTTCAGCCCCAGAAAGGCCCAGGGGAAGATCTCCCTGAATCCCCACCCAAGCCACACCAGGGCTGGGCTTCTGGCTTCTGCTATACCTTACTGTGGGACAGAGGGGGCCAGGAAGCACTCTGGACCTGGTGGGTGACCTGGGCCAGGCCCTTCCCTTGTCTGTCACGCTTTAGACATGGCTGATCACCTTCTTCTCTTTGACCTCCGTGACCCTGCTCTGCCCATCTGCACCCAAGCTCTGCCAACTCACCGTGGGCATCCCACGGGGCTGTCTTGGGCCTCCCCTCTTCTCCCTCTGTCACCTCATTGGCTCCCACGGATTCAGTGACTCCCTCTGTGCTAATGATGTTTACTTATCCAGCCCAAATCTCTCAGCCTCCCATCGTGCATCTCCTACAGCATATTAGCCACCTCCATAGATGTCCAGTAGACATTTAGGGTCAGCTAGGGCCAGGGGTCAGGAACTCATTTTTGTGAATTCAAATCTAGCCTCAGACACGCACTAGCTGGAAGGAAATGGCAAACCACTCTAGTATCTTTGCCAAGAATACTCCAGATGGGGTCCAGTCGGACATGACTGAAATGACGAGACCCCACATGTCCAAAACTCATTCTCTTTCCCACAAATCCTTCTTCTTCCTGGTTCCCCAGGCCCATATCCTGGAAGTCATCTTGGACTCCTCCCTATTTCTCAGCCCCACCCTTCAGTATCCAAGCTGTAGCAAAGGCCCGTTGTTGCTCCTATCTTCTCAATATTTCTCGAACATGCCCCCTCCCCCCCAGGACACTGCCACCCCCTGGTTCGGACCCTCATGGCCTCCTGCCTGGACCATTGAAATAACCTGCTGGGGGGAGGGGGCACAGGTCTTGCCTGACTCCAGTATCTCCCCACTCCAGGCCATAGATTATTCAACTGTCAAACTGATCTTTTAACTCTAAAGTCTGACCTCCGCCATTCCATAAACTCTTCCAGTTCCCTATTATTCCCAGGATCAAATATAAAATCCTCTGTTTGGCTTTTAAAGCCTTTCCCCTCCCCCTTACACAGAACAATTGCTGGCAGGTGACCTTCCCTAGCTCCCCAAGGCCTCTGTGAAAGGTCTCAAAAGACTGGACGAGGGGTGGGATCTTTGAACCCCATCAGGGAAGCTGTGTTTGCATGATCAGTCTGTCTTTGGTCTTCTTTGTATCTCTAGCCCTTAGCACAATGCCTAATCGATGCCAGCTGAGACGGCCTGACCAGATCAAAGCTCAGCAAACAATGGCCCCTCAGCTTGGGCTCTGGCCTGCCAAGAGCTAAGAACAGGTCTTACATCTTTATTTATTTATTTTAACTTAAAAAGTCTCCTGACTCCCCCACCCACTGAGAAGGCAAGAAACAATACCCACCACACGGGCGATGCCATAGGAAGCATTAGGTTCTTTCATTTTAACATGAAATTTTATTTAAAAATGTAACACCCTTTCCCCCCCAAGACCAGGCTGGGCCCAGTGGATTCTGCTGCCCGGCCCTCCCTACCCTCACCCCATGGGGCCTTAGGATAAAGCTCTGAAAGTGCCCTTCGAGACAATCAGGCTCAGACAGAAACAGGTCTTGCTGTTCTCAGACTGATTCAAAAAACCACAAATTAACATCTTATTTATTTTGTTAAACATTTCCATCCAGGCCAGATTATGGAGAGCCCAAAACAAGGTTCCATTCTAATTTACCTTGGGGATCACCTTGGAAGGGGAGGCAGATAAAATGGGAGGATGGTGGCAGAAGCCCCCCCTGCCAACTCCTCCCCCCCCCGCCCCCGCCTTTGGGCCATCAGGGCTTGTCACCTCAGTGTCCCCAGGCAGCTCATATTTTCAGTCCTGGGTGGTTACTATGGACGGTGGTCCTGAGACCCCAATACACCCCACTCAGGAGCATGTGCGGACAGCTCAGAATCTCCTGTCAAAGCTCTAGCAAATTCCAGTCCCTCCCCACTCCTTGTCCTGACCCCCCGCAGAGAAGGAATGTGGCTGTTTTCCTTTGAAAAATGAGCTGATTATTCCTGGATGCCAAGTGACCAAGGGAAGTTTTGCCTTCCTCCCTTTTAAACTGTTTACGCTGCTACAGTTACACAATCAGTGCCCCGATCACTTGGGTCACAGTTAGCTCGGGCTGCACAACCTCTGGGGTGTCTGAACTGATTCCCAACAGAGAAGCCCCGAAGAGGGCGGGGGTGGGGGGGTTGGGGGGATGATGTCAGCCCAGCCTCACTCTCCCTGAGTCTCCTTAGAGAGGCTCTGTCCTGCCCCAGCTCCTCCCTACTTTATTTTTTTTTTTTCCTTTTTGGTTGGGCAATGACGGTTAAGTGACTTGCCCAAGGTCACACAGCTAGTAAGTGTCAAGTGTCTGAGGTCGGATTTGAACTCAGGTCCTCCTGAATCCAGGGCCAGTGCTCTATCCATTGCACCACCTAGCTGCCCCCTCCTCCCTACTTTAACAGGAGCCCCTTGCATGGCAGGGGCTCTCTGGGCCCACTGCCCGTCCATGACAGGAGCCCTCTCCCAGCCAGCCCTCTGGCTGGGCACCTGGGCCCCCTCCTCACATGAGCACGTGGGAGTTCAGAGAACCCTTTGTCTGGCCTCCTGTGGTGTCCCAGGGCCAAATTCTGCCGGGAACCCACCCTCTGGGCTGGGGAAGGGCCTCAGAGGGCCCCCTCTGCCTTAGGAGGAAGCCCACTGCACTGGGGGGCACCCACAAAGGAGACAATTCTCTGTCCTCGCTGCTCATAGTACCTGGCCTTGGGGTCCTGGAGGAAGGAAGGCCGGGGTTCAGGGTGGTAATTCAGATTCGGTTTTGTGCGTGTGTGGGGTCCCCCAAAAGCTCCTTCTTTCACGGCCTTGGTCTGCGCAGCCCCAGAAGGCTGGAACCTCTTACTGTGATGCCCAGGAGGAATGGGGACAAGTAAGGAGGGTGAGTCTGTCCTTGGGGCCTTTGCCCATCAGCATTCTTGGTGCCTGGCCTCACCAGGAGGGCTGTCGGCTGTTTTCAGAGAAGGATGACAGGGTGGTCATCCCAGTGGGTACAGATAGATAGATGCTCCTCTCAGAGGAGAGAAGGCGAGGGGGCCCCTGCCATCCATCACTGTCTTTGGCCACGCCCTCGGGCACCATCACCTGGGAGAAGATGGGCTCTGGCAACCGGCCTCAGGCCTCTCTCCTCTGGGCTGTCCAGATGGCCCTCGTGGCCGCCCCTCTTCCCTAGATCGTCTCCAGTGCCAGGAGGGGAGGCTTGGAGAGACCCTGGCCTCTTTCCTCCCCTTGCGTCCCCTTCCAGAGACTGCTCTTGTTCGGGGGCTGCCTCTCCCTACCTGCTCTCTCTGTGCCTTAGTTTCCTTATCTGTAAAGCTGGAGGCCAGTCCCCCAGCGGGGAGGGACTGCATGGCTCTTGGCTCTCTGCTGAGGCCGGCAGTCCCTGCCTCCTGATCAGGGGGTAATAATGCCCTCTTGCCCACCTCTCCTCGCCTGAGGCTGGTGAGGGCTTCAAGGCTTTTACACAGAGAACAGAGTGGTGTGTGACATCCCAAAGAGGGTGCCTGCCCCCCCAGCCCCAGATGCCCCTCCCCTGCAGGGCGGGTGGGCCCGTAGCCTTGGGGAGGCCAGGCCTCACCCTGTAGTGACTCACTCAGGTCTGCACATGGGAGGGGCCTGGCTCCCCATCTGAATATTAACACAGAAAATAATTTCTCAGGGAGGTGCCCTACACTGAGCATTCAGTGCCAGCTTCAGCCATCCAAATCTGCTCCTCCCCTCTTCATCCCCCTCGGGAGTCCTGTCTTTGGCTTCAGTTCCTCAAAAGGCATCCCTCCTATGACAAGGGAGGTGCCTCCCCAATCTCTAAGCCTTTTTCCCTAGGCTAGTTTGACATCAGGAAGTCAGAGGATCAAGACAACCACACACCCAGAGGTCGAAGGTGAAAGCCCTATTTTACAGGGGAGGAAACCTAGGCACAGAGCGATTAAGCAACTGGCCAAAGTCACAGAAGTGGCCGAGTCAGAATTTGAACCCAGATCCTCTGACTCCAAACCCAGCTGGCTTCCCATAGTAGCATAGGGGTGTGGTCCTGGGCACACAGGGCAGCTGCCTCCTCCCTCCAGGCCCAGAAGAGGGGGAGAGGCAAGGGACCCAGTGACCATGCACAGGCATCTCATCTATGTGTGCCCCACGGGGGCGGGGTGTGTGTGGGGGTGGGGGGGTGGCCCTAAGGGCAGCTCCTACATGACACAGAAAGGATACCTGGCCAGGGATCCCAAAGCCAGCCTCCTTTTCTGCCCACCAAAGCCAGGTCAAGTCTAGGGATTGTCTGCCTTCAGGTGGAGCAAATGCTACCTGCCTGCCACAGACTGACCTCCCCTCTAGCCTACTGACCTGAGCTCCCCCTCCGAGCACCAGCTCTCTTGTTTTCAGTCCACAAGCATGTAGGAAGCCCTACTATGTTCTCCAGGCCATGCAGGAAGCACCTACTAGGTTCACCCTTCCCTGTATTAAGTACCTACTCCGTAACGCCCCCCTCCCCCCTCCCTCCTCGGCACCATCTCCTGCCCACTGGACAGTGGCCCCCCCATCTCAGACTGGCCATGGCCAAAGCTGACGTTCTCGTCACCCCCATCCTCTCCTGACCCCGCCCCACATCTTTGCCCCCACCTCAGACTGTAAGCTCCTTGAGGGCAGGGCATTTTCGGGAGTGGGGGGAATCCTATTCTGAGCTCAGCACAGAGCCTGGCACATAGTAGGTGCTTCCTAAATGGGGGCTCACGTAGCCTCCTCTTTGGGGGGCCCAAAGGTTCCCGCCCCCTGCTCGCCCCGCCCCACCCCTGCTCGCCCCGCCCCACCCCTGCTCGCCCCGCCCCGCGGCGCACGCGCACTGGCCCCGGCGGCGCACGCGCACCTGTTGATGTCTCTGGAGCAGCGGCTCCACGGCGCACACGCGGAGCACGAACAGGCTTCGGAGCAGCTCCCCGCTGGTGCGGCTGCGATACGCCGCCGCCGGGTTGCCGAAGTCCACGGTGGGCACGGGCGCGCGGCGGGACGGCTCGGAGCCGGGCTGGGGGCCGGGGCCCGCGGAAGATTCGGCGGGCCGCTCGCGGGGGGCCGCGGCCGCCGCCGAGGAGAGCGGGGCCGCGAGCCGAGAGGGCGCCACGCGCAGCAGCGCGGGAACGAGGGACCTCAAGATCATAGTGTGGCGCGAGGCGTAATTGGATCGCGGGCCGGGCCTCCCGCCCTTTATGTAGCCACTGGCCCCGCCCCCTGGGGACGAGGCCCCACCCTTGCGGAGACCAACCAATGAACATCGCAAGGGGAGGGTAGCCCCGCCCAGAACAGCGTGAGGCCCCGCCCCCGGGCGAGATGAGCCTGTGAGCCGTGTGGGGACGCGGAAGCTCCGCCCCGAGGGGCAAGGCTGGGCCTCCAGTCCTCTGAAGACGTAGGGATGTTCCAAGCCCTTCATCCCCGCGCCACTGCCCGGCCTTCTTAGCCCTCTAGGCCTCGCCCACAGGCCGCTGATCCCAGCCCCTGCCCCGCCTCCCGCTCCCCTTCTCGGCGCTTCCCAAGGGGAAGTGGAACCCCCCGCCTCCTTCCTGTAGGCCACGCCCCCTGCTGATGGGCGGGACATGCGGCCACGTGCGGCTGTTTATAACCAGGCTGCAGCCGGGACTGGCTCTGGGGGAGGGAGGGAATGAATCGTGGGGAACGAGAGACCTCCTTTGACAGCTTGGGGGAAACTGAGGCTCCCAGACATCTTGCTTGCCTTAAATCTGGCATCTTGGCAGGCGGTACCTTCCTGGGTAGGTTTCTGCATTCAGCCATGCATGCATTCCTTTGTTCCTGCATAAATGCATCGTCATTCCTTATTGCTTGGAAGGTCCGCTCCTACCATTGCTCATATCTCTGCCGGAGCCCGGAGCTCTGTCCCTGCGCCCCCGCCCCAGGTTCTCTCTGAGGGGCTCCCCCTTGTTGTCTCTGCCCCTTTGCTCTTGTCTCTGATGGAGATGCCTCCGCCGGTCTCCTCTGGGCGGGGTCCCCGGCATCATTCTCTTCTTTCCTCAACCTCGGTTTCTTCTTCCCCACGCTCTACAAACACGCCTGGCTCCTGGCTTCCCCTCGCACTCTTCCCCTGCCCCTCCTCTCCCTGCCACCACTCGAAAGAAGCCTCTGCCCTTGCGCCATCACCACTTCTGCACCCCTGGCCATCGGGCTGCCGGACCTCACCCCTCCCCTGGAGCGCTTAACTTCTGAGGCTGGTGGCCTCCCCTGGGTCCTCAGCATCCTGCCCGACCGGCAGCATTTCACATCGACATCGTGGACCACCCTCTTCCCCTGCTCGCAGACCCGGGTCCTCTGAAAAGAAGCTCGGTGCTGTTTGCCCTACACGGGAGACCCGGGTTGGAATCCTTACTCTAGTATTTATTGGTTTTTAAAATTTTATTTATAGTATTTATTGTGAGCAAGTCACGGCTCTAATCAGGGCCTCAGTTTCCTTTTATGTAAAATGGGCATAATCAACCAGCAACCATTCATTGAGCACAATAGTTGTGCCAAGCACTGTGCTAGGAGCCCGTTATACGAAGACAAAGGTGAGATAGTCTCTGCTCTCAAGGACCTTCTATTCTGTCCTGCAGGGAGTGGACTGAAGCCTAGTAATACTCACGGCATACCCTCTCATTGATTGCCCTTTGGGCCAGCAGGGCTGAAAAATTAAAAAAAAAAAAAAGCAAAACTCCTTTTTGGTAAAACTAAAAATATAATGAATCGTGTTTCCTCTAAAGCCCTTTCTAGACTCTTTGGGAAAGTTCTTTGAAAGGTGGTTGATAGAAGTCAGGGCCAAGAGGAAAAAAAGCTCTTTATTAGGGAACTATCTTAAGGGGGCTATGAACAAATTCAACATTGGTCTCCTTCACATCATCACCTCCCCACTGATCTGTAGTAACGAGGTAGAACCCAGCCTTCCCAGCTGAGAAAGGGTGAAGAAACCAATGGAAACCAGCTTGTAGAGTCAGTTTGGATTTCTCTCCTCTTCTTCTCCTCTCTTCCTCCTCTCCTCTCTCCTCTCCTTTTCTCCTCCTCTTCCTCCTCCTCCTCCTGTTCCTCCTTCTTCTCTCTCTCTCTCTCTCTCTCTCTCACTTTGTCTTCCTCCCCCACTCCTAAAAGCTAGAAATAGATGTAGATTAAAGATAAATTAAGTTGTTTCTGGCAGTCTTAAACCTAAATCAAAGAGTACAATATTAGTAGGAATATTTTTTCTTTAGCAGTGACATATAAAGACAGCATCAAAAATACATAACACAGGAAAAAATGGCCAACTGTGTAGTGAGAATGTGAGCTAATGGGATCCCTCACAATTGCTCAACTAGTGTCTAAGAAGGCAGAGACTTCATCGTGTTGATCCCATTGGGGTGGGATCAAAGTCAGGGAGGTGTTCAGTCGTGCCCAATTCTTCCCATTTGGGGTTTTCTTGGCAAAGATACTGGAGTGGTTTACCATTTCCTTCTCAGGTTCACTTTACAGATGAGGAAACTGAGGAAAAGAGGGTGATATGACTTGGCCAGGATCACACAGCTAAGTGGCTGAAGCCAGATTTGAACCCAGGTGCTCTACCCACTGCACCACCTAGCTGCTTCAGAGGCAGAGAGAATGGCTTCAAATCCCAACTCTGATGTTAACCAACCCAGTGACCCTGGGCAAGTCATTTCTCCTCTCAGGCTGAGTTTCCTCAAGTATAAAATGAAGATAATAATTGCACCTGATTCAGGTGCTCTCTACATGCAGGGTGGCAGTGCTGTTGTGTGGTCTCTCCCAACAGGATAATGGGTAGAAAATGGCACAGAAATGTGGGCTCCCTTCTCCTGGTGCCACCTCCCTCCCGGAGCTAACAGCACCAGGAACGGGAGAGAAACAGGAAGATGACGATTGTTGTTAGCATCATTATTCTTGTTCTTCTCATCTTGTATTCATGGAATTCACATGGAGACTCTCTGGAGACAAGTCTTTCCTCTCTTCTCGGTGGTTTATATTTAATGCACCGTGGACGGTTTCACTGTGGAGCCAATGACTGGCCCTCGTAACTGAACGAGCCCATCCTTGGTGGTCTCATCCGTGAGGATCTCCAGGGACAAACTGGGTGATGGGGACGGCTTGAACCTCTGCCTCTCCCCATGGTCTTCTGCGAGCTCACTATTGCACGTTGTAGGCAGCATAGGAGTAGTTGGTACAGAGACATGTTAAGAAAAATGTTATTCTGAAATGCATATCCAGGTGATGGTGAGCAACCATGTTATCTGTTTGTTGGCCGAATTACCAAGGCTCTTTTGGGATTCGCCTTGCATTCCTTTGTGCAGGAGAGCAAGCTTCTGATGGGCCATTCTGGCTGCTTGACTGTGTCTTGTATTCAGTAGGTGCCAAACTGTTGCACCTTACGGTACCACTGCTCCTAAGGTTTTCTCCAGAAGTTGGCATTGATCACTAAGTCCAGGCTTCTGAAGCATTTCTGTAATTTCTGGCAGCAATGACCTGGTCTTGTATTTGCTGTTCAAAACCTATTAGTTTCTGCAAACAAACCTGCAGGACTCAGCCGTTTATGTCATGATTTTTCCTTGGCATATTGTTGATTGAGTTATTATTATTCTTATCAGTACTTCCTGGGGCAGTCTTCTGGGCCTGGTGCTGGGCAACTGCACGTGGAGCTTGGAGTTGGCTGAGCATGCAGGGGACAGTCAAAGGGGAGAGAGAGAAATGTGGGTCTGGAATACTTTTTCAAAAAATAAAATTTTATCAATATCTTTTGTTTTCACATAATCTGTATTTCCCAATGTATCCCTCCCAGAGAGTCATCCTTCATAACAAAAAAGAAAAGGGAGGGGCAAAGCTAGACTATTGAAAAAACCTGCCATCATGTGCACCATTTTGTATCCATAGCCCCCCCACCTCTGCAAAAGGAGCAGATAAGGTGCTATCTTATATCCTGAGATACTTTTTTTTTCCAGGGCAATGAGGGTTAAGTGACGTGCCAAGGTCACACAGCTAATAAGTGTCAAGTGTCTGAGGTCACATTTGAACTCAGCTCCTCCTTAATCCAGGGCTGGTGCTTTATCCACTGCGCCACCTAGCTTCCCCAGCTGAGATACTTTTAACAAGGCTCTTGGGTGGGAGGGGTGTCTGCAACAGTAACTAAAGTACTTGACATGTATTAGCTCATCTGATGCTCAGAAGCCCCCTGAGCGCCAGGTGCTGGGATTACCTCTGACTGAGAAAGATGCAGTGACCTGCCTGGTGCCCACACACTTGGCAGTGCATTCACATTTACTTCTGAGCCAGCTCTCAGGGCAATGTCAGAGTGTCCTGGGATTCTAGACTTGGGAGGGGCCACGGGGCTGGACCACGATGGGAATAACCCCAGGGCTGGTGGGATTTAGCAGGACATGGTAACCGTTTGAAGGCAGGGAAGGACAGATGTCTAGAATTCACCATTCAGACTTAAAGGAAGCTCACGGATTGTCTGGTCTAACCAGCCCCGACTGCTCATTTTACAGAGCAGGAAACTGAGGCCCAGGGAGAGGGGAAGGGACTTCCCTGCCTGAGGCTCCCCTGGCACTGGTCCAGGTAGCTGGGAGGATTGACCAAAGGGAGCAAAGCAGGGGGACAACCCAGTTGGGGTGGGTGATGTCATGTGTCCTGTGGGGCAGAGGAAAACCCTGGGTTTGGAGCTGAAACTTGTGGTGCTCATTTCAGACTCTTTCTAGGCTTCTGATCATCACCCCCAGATGATTGGCTCTATAGTGTAGCCATATGGACCTCTTCTTTGATGCTCTATGTCTTTGCACAGGCTGACTCTCAGGCCTGGAACACGCTCCCTCCTGCCTCTCAGAAGCCCTGTCTTCTCAGCTCAAATGCCAGATCAGGTGGGGTTCATCAGGATCATCGGAAGGGCCACGAAGCTGGGGCCTGGATAACAGCCAGTCCTTGCTGCCAGCCACAGCAGCGGAGACGTGCAATGACAGGGCAACTTCAGAGAAGAGACCTAAGGGATCTGAGAGGATGAGAGTTCAGCCTTGAGGGCCCTTGGTCTGAGGCAAGAGAGAACAGTCAGGAGTCCCAGGTCAGGGCAGGGAACGGAAACGGATGTGGAGGGTGTCAGTGTCAGAAGTAATGAGAACCTTCAGCTTCCTGCTGCCCCCAGCCCTTTTCATGAATGGGACGGGTTGTCAACATCCTTAGAGTTAGTGTGGCCTTTCTTCCCTGACCTCTAAAGGAGCTCCCTCTGCATCAGGACACCCCAGTGGGATCTGAGACCTCCAGGCAGAGGGGTTCAGCAGCTGGCTGGAAACACAGGCTCAGGGGAGGCTTCATGGTTGGAGAAATGTTGGCATCTTGCTTCTGGGGATAAGAGGAAGAGAGAAGAGGGGGAGGGGGGAGGAAAGGGAAGAGAAAGAGAGGAGGGGGGAAGTAAGGGGGGAGGGGGGAAAGAGAGAAGGAAGAGGGAGGGGGAGGTATAGAGGGTGGGGAGAGGGGGAGGGGTTAAGAAAGGCCCCAAGAATTGTTTGGATATTTAGATAGTTCTTGGCAGAATAGAGCACCAGGATGGATCTGTCTTGGAGGGGCAGTCCCCACTTCCTTGGCCTTGGGTCTAATCAGCAGATCCCTGGAATGGCACAAAAGCATATTTTATTAATGGACAAATCTGGGACCAAAGGCTTCCAACAGCATTAAAAGAAACCAGGCCTAGGAAAACTCCAACGACACTTATATATTTTATGGTTTGGGAAAAACAGTAACAACAACTATTATTAATTTTTAGACCATAAATTTAACAGGGTCTGGTCCATGGAGTGTCTAAATTGTGGGGTCAGAGGGACCGGGTTAAGATCCCAGCTCTGCCGAGTTCTAGCTGTGTGACCTTGGGTGAGTCACCTTTCCTAGGCCTCAATTTCCTCCTCTGTAAAACGAGGGAGTTGGACTGGATGGCTTCTGAGGTCCCCTCTGGTTCTAGATTTCTGATCCTCCCATCAATCTCTTCCATCAATAAGAGTCCCGTGGTTCTTGAAGAAGATCTCAGGGGAAGCACACTAGTTTTAGAGTCAGTGGCCCTGGGTTCAAGCCCCAGTTCTCCTGCTCCCTGTCTGTGGGGCCTTGGCAGGTCACTTCATCTGCCCTGCAGTGCTTGGGGTCCTCCTCATTGTAAGGAAATCACTTTCTAAGTCTGAGAGTTGGAGAGAAACAAAAGTGATAGAAAAGCATCAAATTGCAAGGACAGGCTGGGCCAGGAAGAGATGTGTATGGTCCTGCCCTGGCTACCCAAGGCCACAGGGTGGAGGTTCTGCCAGTATTTATACATTATATAGTTTGGAGAAAAAACAAAACCCAACCCAACTCTTGATTTTGATTTGTGCTGAAGCCTCTCTGTGGCCACAAAAGGCCCAGGTCCATTTCAGGGGCATCTCTTCGTCTTGTTCTGGGACCTTCTGGGTCTGACAGCTTGTAGGAGGTTGTCACGGGCTCCCCTTGCAAACCCAAGGTTCACAAGGCACAAAGAATGAACAGGTGCTCATAATAGACTTTAGGGAAAACAATGGCAGCTGCTAGGACTTTCACCTGAGTTATATCCTGGGTGGGGCTTCCTGTGGGTGTGGCTCTTCCGTGCCTGTCTCTTAGCCAGGCTCTGCATGGCCCCAGCAAAAGGCATTTGAGCATTTTCTGAGCCCTCACCAAGCCGAGATTTTTCCTGATTGCATACGCCTTCTGTGATCTGAGGGCATCCCTTGTCCCATTCTGTAGCCTTTAGCCAGCAGTGCCCATTCCTCTGATTATCAGCGAGTGGTCCCCCTTTATCCTCTTCTGCTGCTCTCAGTCAGAAACTCTGGTAGTGAAACTGGGTGAAATCTCCTCCAGCTGCTGAGGTTGGGCCGGGGCCCAGGAAAACCTTGGTCTAGTTCAGAAATACCCGGCCTCCAATCACGTGCTCCTTTTCTCTGACCTCTTGGAAGCTCAGCGAGCAGGAGAGTGACCCAGTTGGGTCAGGGCATATTTCACAGCCTGAGGGAGGGTGTCTCTCTCAGCATGGGGTCAGTGCATTTACAACAGGTCCCGGTGCCTACTTGTACATAGTACATGCACGTTGACTTGTTGACTACTTCCAGGTCTGGAGGCTTAGCAACATTCCTCCCTCCTTGTCCAGGACCTCCTGCCATGACCCCTTGGTCTGCCCAGTTTCCTGGCCCAATTACTTTCTTTCTTTTTTTCTTTTTTTTTGGGGGTGAGGCAGTTGGGGTTAAGGGACTTGCCCAGGGTCACACAGCTAGTAAGTGTTAAGTGTCTGAGGCCAGATTTGAACTCAGGTGCTCCTGATTCCAGGGCCGGTGCTCTATCCACTGCACCACCTAGCTGCCCCTCTCACATCATTCTTGAGGAAAATGAGGAGAGATGTGGGTTAGAGCACAATTACACGGAGCTGAGATGGACCCAAGGAATAGCTGTCAGGGGTCTATTTGACATCACCTGGGGAGGGGGCCTCCAGGGCGGTTTTCCACAGATCTTCATCTGATAAAGATACTCCAGTATCTCTGCCAAGAAAACCCCAAATGGGATCACAGAGAGTCGGACGCGAGGGAACAACCAAACAGTCTTGGGTCGCAAGAAGAAAGATGTAGTTTCCAGGAATAAAGATGTGACAACTCTTGGATACCCTCAAGTTAGATAATGTATATAAATCACCATTATTTCCATCTCTATCACTACTACTATGGTGGAGTTCTGCTTGGGCCTGAGGACAGAACTCGGAGCAGTAGGGATTGGGAGGTGGGGGGGGGGTAGAGGAGGAAGCCCAAAGAGATAATTTAGGTTGTGCCCCAAAAGGAATGGGGCTAACTTGGAAGGTGGTGAGTACCATGTCATTGTAGGTCTTTGAGCACTCTGATCAGGGATATTGGAGAGACTTTTTTGTTCAATGATGGGTTGGGTAAGATATTTTCTGAGTTCTCCATCAACCCTGAAATTCTAAGACTCCATGATTTCTTTTTTCTTTCTTTCTTCCTTACCCCTTCACCCCATCTCTATCTCTCGAGGAAGCTTGCAGTAGGGTCTGGGGATCTCATTCTCTCTAATTTGTCTTGGAAAAAGTGTTCTTTGTAAACTCCTTGAGGGCAGGGACTGTCTGTATCCCCAACATTTAGTACAGTGCCTGGCAAATAGTAGGCACTTAATAAATGTTAATTAACCCCTCAAAATGTTAATTATCTTCTCTTCTCCTTTCTCTTTCTCTTCCTTTTCCTCTTCCTTCTCTTCCTTTTCCTCCTCCTCCTCTTCTCCTCCCAATTCTGGCTATCTCTCTCCCAGATCTCACCCCCTTTGAAAGACACACATTTCCTTTCCTTCTCTACCTTGAGCTGCCATCTCAAAGCCATTCACTAGTAAGAGTCCAGTGGGGCCCTGAGAAAAGTCTTTTTCTTGAGAAGACCATTGTTCCTTTGGTGCCTCATCTTCCTGGCAGGATTTGTCCTGCAAGTTGTAGCCTCCCTGTCTCAGCATGCATGTCAGTCATTGACCACTGCCTTTGGTGCCTCATCCCTTCCAATTGCAAAGTTCTGTGATCCTATGAGGTCCAGGTTGGGAAGCCAGAAGGCATAAACCCAGCTGTTTAACATCTCTGCCTGATGGTGGCTTGGGGTATTGCTGAAAGTTGCTCAGTGAAATTCCTTCTGAAAAGGAGTTATCCAACTGAGTTAATTACTGTTTGGGTGAACAATAATTAATGTATCTGTCTGAACTGAAAGCATCCCAAGGTGATTCCAGGATATGTTCATTTTGTTTGGTTAAAAAAAATGCACACTTTTTTCCAAAGAAGGACTGGGGTAAGGAGGAATGTTTGCATACAACCTACCAAGACCAAGAAGCCCCTGCATTTGTGAGACTCTGGGAGTGCGTGTAAAAGGACAGGTCCCCAGGAAGAGGCTTTCAACAAATCCTGGTTGGCATCGCACTGGGTGAAGTGTTAGGAGTCTGAGTTCCGGATTGTCACTGGTTGCCTGTGTGACCTTGGGCAAATTACTTAACCTCTCTGGGCATCTGTTTACTCAGTGAGAAGATTGGACTAGACTCTAGTCAATAGATGATCTTGAAAGTGCTTCCCAGCCCTGTCACTCTTGGTTCTGCGGCCCCTCTCAGCCCTGATACTTTAAGTCCTAAGGACCCTCCCAGCTCTGATGTCCTATGTTCTAAGGACCCTCCCAGCTCTGATAGTCACTGTTCTAAAGTCACTCGAAGCTCTGACATTCTAGGTCCTCTGCTCTCAGATTTACTGTTCCCATCCCCACCTCCCACGCACCCGTGGGTTTTGAGGGGAGGGGAAGATCTAGCAGGTGGGCTGGGGAACAATGAGGAGGTGCAAGTACAGGGTAAGTCTTCTATGAACACTGCCCCAAGGGTAGGGTGCATACAAGAGGCTCAAGTTCTCTTGGCTACATTATTCCATAGGAGCCCGACCCATGATGGAGTTTGGTGTCAGATGTCATACTATCGAGGCTGTGACCCTGATGTTTCTGGATCTGCTTCTGCTTCTCATTGATTGCTTGAGCTCAGCAGATCCACCGTGAATCCCACCCCACCCCATCCCTGACACATGACAGGTTTGGGACTGGGTTCTACTGGAGGTGAATCTTGGGCCATTTGGTGCTTGTTCCCCTCCATATTCAGCCTACCCCATGCTATGTTGCTTGCCTTCCCCTCTTGTCCTTCTGAGTTGTTGTTTTTACCCCCATCAGGCTGCACTGTTAGCATTGCATTGGCCAGACTTTTCAGATCCTCAAAGCCACGATTGTCTGGTGCCATCCCTAAGGCCATCTGAGTCGTGAAACGTCCTCTAGAAGACCTTTGGGACCTTGCCAAGGAATGGGGTGCAATAGGACTAGTGTGAGGCTTCCTGGTCTCCTGGGTCATAAAGGCCTAGCCCACCAAGAGTAAGTGCTCCTCACTCTTGATAAACGATCCCCCTCCCCCCCTTGAGTCACCACACCCACTGGACCCTTTGACTAGATGCATTTCCATTTGGAGACAAAGGAGGGCTGTGCTTGAACCAGTACTATACATGAGATGCTATATAAATGCTGTTATTGGAAACAGGAAGACCTAAGTTCAAATTCTCCCTCAGATGCTTACTAGCTGTGTGACCCTGGGCAAGTCACTTAATCTTGGTTTGTCTCAGTTTCTTCATCTGTAAAATGGGGCTAATAATAACACCTATCTGCCAGTGTTGTGAGAATCATATGACATGCTATTTGTTTTGTTTTTTGTTTGGTGGAGCAATGAGGGTTAAGTTACTTGCCCAAGGTCACACAGCTACTAAATGTCAAGTGTCTGAGGCCAGATTTAAACTCAGGTCCTCCTGAATCCAGGGCTGATGCTTTATCCACTGTGCTACCTGGCTGCCTGAGATACTATTTGTAAAGCATTTAGCACAGTGCCTGGCATACAGTGGGTGCTATATAAATGTTAGCTATTGTTATTATTATTTAAATTTTGGGTGGACTACAAGTATACTTTGTTTTTTTTTTTTTGGTGGGGCAATGAGGGTTAAGTGACTTGCCCAGGGTCACACAGCTAATAAGTGTCAAGTGTCTGAGGTCAGATTTGAACTCAGGTCCTCCTGGTGCTCTATCCACTGTGTCACCTAGCTGCCACTTAGCTGCCCCCCTACAAGTATACTTTTTTTTTTAAGTGAGGCAATTGGGGTTAAGTGACTTGCCCAGGGTCACACAGCTAGTAAGTGTTAAGTGTCTGAGACTAGATTTGAACTCAGGTACTCCTGACTCCAGGGCCGGTGCTCTATCCACTACACCACCTAGGTGCACCTTACAAGTATACTTTTTGTTCTGATTCTAGCATGAACCACCAGACCAGCCTGAGTCAGGCCTGGCCCACAACACCTCCCTGGAAAGCACATTCCTTGCAAACTTGTGACTGCTAAGAAAAGAGGGGATGATGTGGCTTTTGACTGTGGCAATGTGGCACTGCCACTGAGGGTTTGACTTCTCTGGAGACCTTGCGACTGACGAGTGGCTTTATTCATGTTGTTTTAGCCATTGTGTCTAGTGCTCTCATTAGTCTGGATCACTTCAATCAAGGCTTCCCACGTTCTTCTTCCTTACAGGGAAGGAATATTCCGTTATGTTCAAATACCATTGCTCATTTAGCAGCTCTCCAATCTTTGGGCTTTTATTTTGCTTCCAGATGTTTATTATTACAACTAATGCGGCTCTGAAGATTTTTGTACATATGGGTCTCTTTACACTTTAATAACATCCTTGGGGTATACATAGGCTGGCATCAAAGATATGAACAATTTGGTAACTTTTATTGAATAATTCTAAATTGTTTTCCAGAGTAGTTGAGCCAATTTATAGTTCTGCCAGCAGTTAATTAGCATGCTTGTGTTCCTGTAACCCCTCCAGAAATGTTCTCCCATCTGAGGTCCCTTCTTGCAGACTTGTTTTAACTTTCTGTGATTATTAATATGAACTTTTTTTTAAAGTGGCTATCAGTGGTTTATACTTCTTTTCAAAACTGTTCCTATCCTTTGATGACTTATCTATTGGGTAATGATTCAATATTATAGATTTGTATCCACTTCTTATAGATTTTGAATATGTAACTTTTACCAGAGATATTTAGAGATCTTCCCTAATTTATGTATTTTATTTAAAAAATAATTGAAGTTTTCTATTTCTTACATCACCACAGTATGCCATGTTTCCTTCACCCTGTCACTTTCTGAAAGTCATCCCATATGACAAATAGTGTGCTGGTTTTTTTTCTTTTTTTTAAGAGAGGAAAAAGGGGGCAATGAGGTAGCACAGTGGATAAAACACCAGTCTTAGATTCAGGAGGACCTGAGTTCAAATCCAGCCTCAGACACTTGACACTTACTGGCTGTGTGACCCTGGGCAAGTCACATAACCCTCATTGTCCTCCCAAAAAAAGAGAGAGAGGAAAAAGAGTCTGCATAATTGATTAATTCATTGAGAAAATCTAAAACCATGTACAATGTATGACACCTGTGGACCTCCCATCTTCACAGAGGGTGGGTTGGGAGTATCTTCTCATCTCTTTTCATTTGAGTCCCACTTAAGCTTTATAATTTTGTTACATGTACATTTGATTTTTGGTGCATCATTGTTCTTTCCATTTTTTTTGTTGTAGTTACTATATGCATTGTTTCCTTGGCTCTGCTGACTTCCCTCTGCATCAGTCCATGAAGATCTTTCCAGACTTCTCTGGATTCATCACATATATCATTTCTTTCTTTTTTTTTTTTTAAAGTGAGGCAATTGAGGTTAAGTGACTTGCCCAGGTTCACACAGCTAGTAAGTGTTAATTGTGTCTGAGGCCCGACCTGAACTTGGGTCCTCCTGACTCCAGGGCCGGTGCTCTATCCACTGCGCCATCTAGCTGCCCCACATATGTCATTTCTTACAGCATAGGAATATTCCATCCCATTTACACACCACAATTTACTCAGCCCTTCCCCCATCAATGGGAATCTACTTTGTTTCTAATTCTTAGCTATCACAAAAAGAACTTGTTATAAATATTTTGGAGTATATGGGGACTTTTTTCTTTTTTCTTATCCATGGTTTACTTGGGGTAATAGAGTCAGGGGATATGGACATTGTCACTTTATTTAAAATGGTTGTATCATTTCATAGTTCCACCAACAATGTATCAATGTATGAATCTTTCTGTACCCCCTCCAACATTGACTGTTGACATGTTTTGCCATTTTTGCCAATTTGCAGGTGAAACCTCAGGGTTGTTTTGATTTGCATTTCTCTTATTATTAGTGATTTGGAGCATTTTTTTCAAGTGGTTGTAAATACTTTATAGTTCTTTTAAGAACTGTTTATTCATATTCTTTGACAATTTATCTTTCAAGGAATGGTTATTACACACACACACACACACACACACACACACACAGAGTTGTTCTTGTTGAGTCATTCTGACTCTTCATGACCCCATGAACTCTACAATTCTTGGGGTTTTCTTGGCAATGATAATGAAGTGATTTGCCATTTCCTTCTCTAGTAGATTAAGGCAAACAGAAGTTAAGTGATTTGCCCAGGGTCACATAGTTATTAAAGGTCTGAAGCCGGATTTGAACTCAGGTCTTCTTGACTCCAGGCCAAACTCTCTATCCACTGAGCCATCAGCTGCCCTGATACATACATATATACGTACATGTATATGTGAATATATACAAAATCAGAGAAATTAGATATAAAATGTTTTCCTCATTTGACCACTTCTTGTCTTATCTGCAAGGCATTAATGCTGTCTGTACACAAGCCTTTCAGTTTCAAATAATCAAAGTTAACTATTTTAACTTGAGTCATTGCCTCTATCTCTTGTTTGTTTAATAATACATGTCTTACTCATAGCTATGAGAATTACATGATCTGTTTCTCTTCTAATTTTTATATAGTATGATCTTTAACATTAAGGTCATGTGTTCATTTAGAATGTATTGTGGAGTATGGTGTAAGGTGTTGGTCTAAGCCTAATTTCTGCCAGACTACTTTCCAGTTTTCCCAGAAAGTAAAATATGGAATTTGTCCATAGGTAACTTACGTTTTCTACTTTATCAAACACTGGGCTATTGAGTTCTATTGCTTCTGAATTTGTCTAGTCTGTTCCATTGATCTATCTCTATTTTTTAGCCAATACCAGATGGTTTTGATGACTGCTGTGCTATAATATAGTTTGAGGTCTAGGAGTGCTATTCTCTCTTCATCTGTACTTCTTCTTCTTCTTCTTTTTTTTGGTGGAGCAATGAGAATTAAGTGACTTGCCCAGGGTCACACAGCTAGTAAGTGTCAAGTGTCTGAGGCCTGATTTGAACTCAGGTCCTCCTGAATCCAGGGCTGGTGCTTTATCCACTGTGCCACCTAGCTGCCCCCTGTACTTCTTTTTTATTTTTTCCTTTGATCTTCTGGATCTTTTGTTTTTCAAAATGAAATTTGTTATTTTATCAAGCTCTTATAAAGTATCCTCTTAGTAACTAGATTGGTAAAGCATTAAGAGTGTAAATTAATTTTGGTAGTATTCTTTTTATTATATTGACATGGCACTGAAAATTCTACAAGGTAATTAAGTTGTCCTTTAATTCTTTTTTTTTTTTTTTTTGTGAGGCAATTGGGGTTAAGTGACTTGCCCAGGGTCACACAGCTAGTAAGTGTCAAGTGTCTGAGGCCGGATTTGAACTCAGGTACTCCTGACTCTAGGGCCGGTGCTCTATCCACTGCACCACCTAGAGTCAGGAGTACCTGAGTTCAAATCCAGCCTCAGACACTTGACACTTACTAGCTGTGTGACCCTGGGCAAGTCACTTAACCCCAATTGCCTCACTAAAAACACACACACACACACACACACACACACACACACACAACCCCCCCAAAAAGTGCTTTGTAATCGAATCTCCAAAAGTCTTTTATTTGTTTTGGGAGATCACTAGATACTTTATGCATTTTGTATTATTTGTAATGGGATTTTCCCTTTCTGTTGATTTTTTTTAAGGATTTATTTTGTAGCCTGCAACTTTGCTGAAGCTACTGTCCAGTCTCATTTACCATCTTTGCTTATTATTTGGAGTTTTTCAAGTAAAATATCATATCATCAGCAAACAATTTTGTCTCCTCTTTACCTTTTTTACTTTAATTCCTTTCTCATGTCTTGTTGCTACTGATAGCATTTACAGAATTATATCAAATAATATTGGGTAGAATGGGCATCCTCGCTTCACTTTATTGGAAAAGGTTATAGTGTATCCCCATTACATATGATGTTTGCTTTTGGTTTTAGATAAATGATTTTCATGATATTGACAAAAGGTCTCTCAATGCATATACTTTGTAGGGTTTAACATAAAAGAGTGTTGTACTTTGTCAGAGGCTTTTTCTGAATCTGTTAAAATGACCATGCAGTTTAAAATGTTTTGGTTTTTAATATGATTAATTATGTTTATTATTTTCCTAATATTGAACCATTCTTACCTCCCTGGTATAAATTCCATGTAATCATAATGAATGATTTCTTGGGTAAATTGCTGATAGGATTTTGTTTGACATTATTGGGTCAATATTTATTAATGATATTGGCTTAGAATTTTTTTTTCCTGTATTTTATCTTTTCCTGGTTTAGGTATTAGGGCAAGATTTGTTTCATAAAAGGAGTCTGGTAGGGTTTTTTTTCTCAATTTTTTTGAGAATAATTTGTGAAGTATGGGTGCTAACAGTTCTTTAAAAGTTGGATCGAATTTCCCTGTGAATCCATTAGGGCTTTTTTTTCCTTTGGTAGTTTCTTTACAGGTAGATCTATTTTGTTTCTGGGCTAAAATCTCTATCTAGTCTTCTGATAGATTGGGTCTTTTATATTTTTGAAGGTATTCCACCATTTCTTTTGTGTTCTCACTTTTGTTAGCATATAAATATGCATAATATGTTCTGATTATTCTTGTCTTATTTCTTTTGGATTTGCTGTGATTTCACCTTGCTCGTTTGCTATTTTATTGATTTCATTTTTTGCTCTCTTTTTAATCAGATTGCCTAAGGGATCATCAATTTTAATAGTCTTTCTTTTAAAAAACAGCTTTTAAAAATTTATTGTTTCTTACTATTTGACAAAAACTGCTGGAAAATAGTATGACAGAAACTAGTCATAGACTCACATCTCACATTTGTGAGATTTAAAATGGGATATACGAGCATTAAACTCCCCCTTTTAACTTTTCCCTCATATATCTCCCAGACCACTAAGAAAAAGAAGCCTCTGAGCTTTAATCAGTGCGGGATTAGTTTTTATTGTTTGGGAATTAATTAGACAACAAAAGGTGATACCAATTAGGGAAATAGGAAAGTAGAAATACAAATGAATAATCTTAGATATAAGCTTAGTTTGTATTCCTTTATAAAACTCACTGAATCCCAAACTGCCTGCCAGGCCGGGGACCAACACCAAACACATGCGCTGCCAGGGCTAAGCTGAAAAAACCAGAGAGACCGAACTTCAGTTCCACCCTCAGTTTTAAGCTGGCATCCTGGAAGTTTGTTGCAGTCTCCACCCCAAAAGGGAGGTCCTTCAAAAGCCACTTCAGTAGCATGCGCTCAACTCTCAAATGATTCAGCTAAAACTTCTGTTTTTTACCACACATTGTATATTAGTATAACGTCAAAATGGGTATATGATTTAAACATAAAGGGTGATACCATAAAGAAATTAGGAGAGCAAGGAATAGTTTGCTTGTCAGATGTATGGAGAAGGGAAGAATTTATGACCAAATATGAGATAGTGGACATTATGAAAGGCAAAATTAAATTACATTAAATTAAGAAGTTTTTGCACAAACAAAACCAATGCAGCCAAGATTAGAAGGAAAACAGAAAGCTGGGAAACAATTTTTATAACTAGTGTTTCTGAAAAAAGGCCTCATTTCTCCTTTTTTTTTAGTGAGGCAATTGGGGTTGTGACTTGCCCAGGGTCACACAGCTAGTAAATGTTAAGTGTCTGAGGCTGGATTTGAGTTTAGGTACTCCTGACTCCAGGGCCAGTGCTCTATCCACTGCATCACCTAGCTGCCCCCCATTTCTCTCTTTTTTTTGCCCCCCATTTCTCAAACATATAGAGAATTGATTTAAATTTATAAGAATACAAGTCATTCCCCAATTGATAAATGGTCAAAGGATAGGAACAGGCAGTTTTTCAGATGAAGAAATTAAAAGGAGAATGATAAATGTTGGGGAAAATATGGGAAAATTAGAACTAATTGTTGGTGGAGTTGTGAACTGATCCAACTATTCTGGAGATCAGTTTGGAACTATGCCCAAAGGGCTATGGGGCAGTGCATACCACTACTAGGTTTGCATCCCAAAGAGATTATATAAAAAGGAAAAGGACCCACATGTACAAAAATATTTATAGCATCTCTTTTTGTGGTGGCAAAGAATTGGAAATTGAGGGAATGCCCATCAATTGGGGAATGGCTGAACAAGTTGTGGTATATGAATGTAATGAAATACTATTGTGCTGTAAGAAACAATTAGAAAAAAAAAAAGAAAGAAAGCAATAATTAGGAGGCAGATTTCAGAAAAACCTGGAAAGAATTAAGTGGACTGATGCTGAATGAAGTGAGCAGAACCAGGAGAACATTATACATAGTAACAGCAACATTGTGCAATGATCAACTGTGATAGACTTAGCTCTTCTCAGCAATACAATGATCCAAGACAGTGCCAAAGGATTCATGATGGAAAATGTTCTCCACATTCAGGAAAAGAACTGTGGAATCTGAATGCAGATCAAGGAATACTATTTTCACCTTATTTATCGTTGTTGTTTTTTCTTATTTGAGTTTTTTCCTTTTGTTCTGATTCTTCTCTCACAACATGACTAATGTGGAAATATGTTTAACATGATTGTACATGTATAACCTATAGCAGATGGCTTGCTGTCTTAGGGCGGGGAGGGAGAAAACTTTGAAACTCAAAATCTCACAAAAATGGAAGTTGACAACTATCTTTACATATAATTGGAAAAAAATATATGATTAACATGAAAAAAAAGTCCAGCTTTAAAAAATTTATTGTTTCTAATTTATATTTCCCCTATGATTTTTAATCTCTCTTCTTTTCTTATTTTAGGTTTATTTGTAGATTCCCTAATTAAAAATGCATCTTCTCTTAATTAATCTCATTAATATTCTCTTTTTCTATTTTGTTAACGTATGATTAAAAGGTTATGATTTTTCCCCCACTGAGGACTGCTCTAGCTACATCCTAGAAATTTTGGTATGTTGTTTCATCATTATAATTTTCTTTTACATAGTTATTGTTTCTATGATTTTTTCTTTGGACCACCTATTATTTAAGATTTCATTGTTAAGTCTCCATTTGGGTCTATGTCCTTTATTTGTGGTCTCTGAACCAATTTCTATTCTTATTACATAATGGTCTGTCAAAGATGTATTGATTTTCCAGGCAGTTTTCTGATGAAGAAATCAAATCTATTGTCATATGAAAAAATGCTCTGAATCACTATTGATTAGAGAAATGCAAATTAAAACAACTCTGAGTACCACCTGCCACCTATCAGATTGGCTAATATGACAAAAAAGGAAAAGAATAAATGTTGAAAAAGCTGTGGAAAAATTGGAACACTAATGCATTATTTTTTTTTTCTGTTTAGAATTTGATTTTCCAAATTACATGTAAAAGCAAATTTTAAGGGGCGGCTAGGTGGCACAGTGGATAAAGCACCGGCCCTGGATTCAGGAGTTCCTGAGTTCAAATCTGGCCTCAGACACTTGACACTTGCTAGTTGTGTGACCTTGGGCAAGTCACTTAAGCCCCATTGCCCTACAAAAAAAAAAAAGCAAATTTTAACATCAATTTTTAAAAACTTTGTGTTCCAACTTCTCTTCTTCCCTCCCTCCCCATCCCCACCCTAACAACCGTTAACCTGGAAATTAAGGAAACAATCAATATAGGAGGAAATAAATTCTTTAATCAGGGCAGAGGAACTATAGCTTGAGGTATAGCAAAGCTCAGAAGCTAGGAATACCCAAAGATGGGAACAGAGGACAGGGTTTTTATGCGGTAACAGAAAAAAGGGAACCAAAAGATTGCTCCAGAGTGACAGTGATGTATAGCTACTTAATGTAAATGAACCTTTAACAAAAGAAGGGGGGGGGAGTAAGGTGGGGAAACATTGGGAATTTTGTAGTTCTCATAACTCAAGCAATTCAATAAGTTATACATGAGTAGTCATGGAAAACATCTCTATATTAGCTAGGTTGTGAGAGAAAACAGATTAAAACAAAACTTCAGATTAAGGAGTTGTAAAAAAAATGTGTTTCAGTCTGTTTTTAGATCCATCAGGTTTTTCTCTGTAGGTGTGTTGCAATTTTCTTAAGTCTTTCAGTTATATTGGATCATTGCCTTGCTGAAAATAACCACATGCTTCCCAGCAGATCATCTTTACACTATTTAAAAAAAATATTTTATCTTATTTTCCAATTTACATGTAAAAGCAAATTTTGACATCAATTAAAAAAAAAATTTGTGTTCCAACTTCTCTTCCTCCCTCCCCTCCCACCCCTACCCAAAGAACTCAAACAATTCAACATAAATTACACATGATTGTCATGGAAAACAATTCTACCTAATCTGGGTTGTGAGAACTACAAAATTTACAGAGAACTGATTCCCCACCCAGTCCCCTCTTTCCCAGACAAATGAATTGCCTGGGGCTGACTGTCTTTGTCATTTCCAGACTCTTGATGGACTTATGGACCTTCCCCCAAGCAACTTATCCCCTCCCAATGTTTCCCCACCTTACTCCCTGGATTTTATGTTATTATGTAAAAAGGGTCCACCTACATTAAGTAATTTCTATTCAGAGTCAGTAAGGCCTATACTTAATTTAGAAGCAGTTCTATTATTTCTTTTGTCCAAGGTTCATTTACATTAAGTAGCTATCTGTCACTCTGGAGCAATCTTTTGGTTCCCTTTTTGTTCTGTTACCCCATAAAAACCCTGTCCTCGGTTCCCATCTTTGGGTATTCCTAGCTTCGGAGCTTTGCAATGCCACGAACTGTATAGTTCCTCTGCCCTGATTAAAGACCTTATTTCTCCTATATTGATTGTTTCCTTAATTTCCAGGTTAACAGCAGTTACTATTGAAATTCATTACACACATTAATAATGGTGTAGTAATTAATAACTTTGCCAAACTTTTACTGTTTTCTTTCTTCAAGCTTCATAGGTATTTCAAGTTTTCATACCCCTAGCAATTCAAATATTATGATGCTTGTGTGTGTTTAATAACTTTTAATGTTGGAGTAAGTTGGGTGCAGAATAATCTTGCATTATTCAAATGTCTTTTGTATTTAAAGCCTTCTGATGGCATGCAGAACTTGTTTCTGAATTGCCTTGTTAAATTTAAAAACCAGGTGTCTTGGAGTTTGCAGCCTTTTTTTTCTGGAGGTGATCTGTAAATTCTTTCAGTTGGAATTTTATTTTTTATGTTCAGAAATTCTCTTCTATTATTTCCTTCATCATGGTGTTGTAAGGTTTTTTTTAAAAGATCCCCCAGGTTCATTAAGCCCTGTATGAGCCACCAATGTTTAAGGGCCTGCCCCCTCCCCAACTGTTCCTCCCAGACTGATAAGAAACGAGATTAAAAAGCCTCCTTTCAAATAAACAAAAAGACAGGGTTTATTGATGGAACAAATTTAGAAATAAGGACAAAGAAAAGTAGGACATAGGACCTGTAAACTTGCCCACCAGATTCTCTCTCTGTCCCCCTGGGTGTCTTCCTCCTCCTCCTCCTTTTTTGTCTTCTCATCCTTCCTCCTCCTCCTCTTCCTCTTCCTACTTCTCCTCTTCCTTATCTCTTCCAGTAGACTGTGAGTCCCTTGAGAACAGGGACAGTTTGCTCACTGTATCTTTGAGAGGAGGAGATGGTGGAACTGAAAGAGCTCTGAACTCAGATGAGCAGCTCTAGAAGGTCACAGACGGTGACCATGAGAAATTCAGCTCACTTGCCTGAGCCTCAGTTTCCTTATCTGTAAAGTAGAGAACAGTCACTGTGCTGTGTACTTACTGTTAGATGCTGTAGAAATAGACGTGTTATTTCGGGTTAGTTGTGCTCTTCTCCCTCCCTTCCCAGCACAGGGGCCTTCTTAGAGTCCCCACCCAGGGCTAGTCACTGAGTAAATAAGAGCATCAGTGCATAGTTTCATGGGGCTGCTCGGCTGATCCAGGTTAAAGAAGAAGATCTGCAGCTAGAGATGAATCTCGACTATGAATTGACTGAATATTGACCACCAGTTGGGCTGGCAGGCTCCTTCAGGTGTGGCAAGGGAATCCTGGCATGGATGTCAAGGGAGGGTAATGAGGGTTGGATGACAGAGCCCTCCCGTTAGGGGCCTTTGTCACCGACGTGTCGCTCAAAGCTGACTTGGAAAACTGAGGGACTGGGGGAGAGTTTGGGGCTGGGCCAGCTTAGCTCAGCAGCCTGGGCACAGAACACTGCAGAGGATGGAACAGGGAGTGAGTGCAGAAGAAAAGTGTCACAAGGCAGGGAGCCGGAAATGTGTGGCCTGTGACCCATGAATACAGTAACTTCTCTAGGATCTCAGATTATGTGCCTACTGTAGGGTTCCCCACCAAACTCCTCCAGTGGCGTGTCATTCTACCTTGGTACTGACCCAGGGGCTTTGAAGGCCAGGCCAAGGGAACCCAAGCTTGGCTAGAACACCTTTGAGTCCAAGCCTAATGACAGACTTGGTGCCTCTTGCCCCATCCCAGCCCAGGACCAGTCTATCTCAATTTGAAAAGGCTCATCATACTCAGGTTGACTGCAGGACAGTGGATTCCTTGACCCTTCTCTGAGACCATTCATTATATTATCTAGGCCTTTCTATCTGACTCACTGGAAGCCTCAGTGATGCTTATGAAATTATATCTGCTCTGAGGCTTAGTGACTCGGCCAAGGTCACCCCACTGGGGAGTGACAGAATTGGGCCCAGGACCCTTGTTTTCTGGGGCTGGGTCCAGGGCTCTGCCTCCCATGTCCTTGCTGACTATCTTGGGGCACAAAGCAGAGGAATGAGGCAGAGTCCTTGGGGTCAGAGGACTCGTAGCCCATCTGGGGAGCCCAGACTCATGCATGGCAGACAGTCAGTTGACAAGCATTTATTAAGCTCCTCCAATGCTGTGACACTGCTAGGCACTGGGAATACAAAGGAGAGCAAGAAACCGGGTCCTTCCCCGCCAGGAGCTTACAATCCAATGGAAATGTACATGAAAGAGATAAAAAGTACTTTGTAGGATCATGGGTTGAGCTGGGACCTTAGATCCTGCCTGGTCTAATCCCATTTTACCAATGAGGAAACTGAAGGCCAGAGAGAGGAGGAGACTGGCCCAAGTTCCCACAAAGTAGTAAGAGGCAGCCAGGGTTCGAACCCATGCCCACTTCAAACCTGAGCCTCACTTCCCTTATCTGTAAAATGGGATAATAGTCCCCATCTCAGAGGGCTCTTGTGAGAATGCAATGAGATAATGGGTGTGAACGGCTTTGTGAACCTTAAATATGTATATGTGCACATACACGTATAAATCAATCAATAAGCTACTAATAACCTATATAAGCTGATTTGTCAGGGGGCGCCGTATGCCAGGCACACCACAGTGGTCCTCGGGGCCAACACATCTGTGAAGGGAACACCCATGACCAGGGGTCGCCCAGCCTCTACTTGGAGACTTCCAAGGAAGGGAAACTGCTCGTCTTGGGATGGTGCATTCGGCTCTCCTGTCTGCAGGCTCTGCTCCCATCAAGCTTGAATCTGCCTCTTTGTCCTTGGCACCCACTGGTCCTGGTTCTGCATGCTGTGTCTAAGGGGGATATCTGGTGCTGATTGCAGGGTGGAACACACTGTTCTCATCTCTCATCAATGTTGTCTCTCGTCTCCAAGAAGCGAGCAAGTGAACTCCTACCTCAGCACCCATGGGGCTGAGCAAACATGCCTCCCACGTTGGGCTCCTCAGGGTGACTGTCTGCCATCCTCCCCACCTGCAAATAATGTGCTCAAACAGGGGCAGAATCATTGACTAGGGTGGCTTTTATAGCAGGGAAATTAAATCTACGTTGAAAACAACATTTAAGAAACAGCCAGTTGGCACAGTAGGTAGAGTGCTGGGCCTGCACTCGGGGTGACCTGAGTTCAGATCTTCAGACACCAGCTGGGTCACTTAACCGCTGCCTACCTCAGTTTCCCCAAATGTAAAATGGAGACAATAATAGTGCCTACCTACCAGGGTTGTGGTGAGAATAAGATAATCATAAGCGCTAGATAAGTGCTGGCTGTTATTACTAATGATGGGTTCTCTAGGGAGGTGCAGGCATTCCTGCTGCTCAGGGCAGTGAATTCTGGAGGGCAGGGATAGAAATGGATCCCCTTCGGTGCCATTAGACGGAGTGAAGGTTTCCCTCCTCCCACAATGCCCCTCGCCCAGAGCCCCTCCTCTCCTCCACAATCTTACTGGCCTTGCATTGTCTGGACCCTCCTGTGGGCTTTCAGCTTCCCTTGTGCGTCTTGGCCTTTGATGAGGGCTTCTCTCATTAGCCGTGGCTCCTAGTGTCTCCTGCCTCCTCTCTGGACTTTCAGGTTGGGGTCAAGGGAGGCTCCTGGAAGGTGAGGACAGCAGCCTGAGCCTATGTCAGCCATCAAGAAAGCTTCCTGGCTCCTCTTCCCCTTGACCAGCCAAGCCCACTCTCTGGCTTCTGTGAGCTCACCTCCCTCTGCTCCCCTTTCAGCAGTGGTGGACAACACCATAGTGTCCTGGGATGGACGGAAGGGATCATCTTGTCTGTCTTGCCCCCTTATTATACTTGAGGCTGAGAGAGAGCATGTGATTTCTCCAAATTCACACAAGATAGAAGGGGAAGAGTCAGGTCTTTTTTTTTTTTTTTTTTTTTTGCGGAGCAATGAGGGTTAAGTGACTTGCCCAGGGTCACACAGCTAGTAAGTGTCATGTGTCTGAGGCTGGACTTGAACTCAGGTCCTCTTGAATCCAGGGCCCATGCTTTATCCACTGCGCCACCTAGCTGCCCCCAAGAGTCAGGTCTTGAACCCAGGACATTGGGGTTCCCTCCCAGCTTGGCTTTTGACTCACCAGACTTTGCCACTATAATAATAACTAACATTGACTGTGCTAAATACTTTCACAATTATCTCATTTGACCTTCACAAAACCCTGGTGGTTGGGGGGAGGTAAGAGCTATAATATTCCCATTGTTTACAGATGAGGAAACTGAGGCTCTGGTCACACAGTGAGCACATTGTGGAAACAGGACATGCCCTTGAAATCTGATACCCGCCTGCTGTGTGTCCACGGGCAGGTAGTCTAACTTCTCTGGGCTTGCTTTTCCTTCAGTAGCTCCCTCCCTGACAAGCTAACTCTGGTGAAGGGTTTAGCTATAGAAATGCCATTCTATATGAGGTTGGCACACCCGGACTCTGAGCAGCCCAGACCTGGGGCCCCCGGACGCTGCAGCCTCCTATCTCCCCATGGCCTCAGCTGAGGAGGGCCCACTGCTCCCACACGGCTGCTCTCTGCCCTCAGAGAGGGTCCTGGGCACCTCCTGGCGTTGTAGAGTGTTCTTAGCCACGAGACCAGCAGGGGGCAGTGTTGGCCAACAGCTAAAGCAATGGCTCATCCATTGAGGTCACTGGAAGGAGGGCAGCAGCCCTGTCCACATGGGTCAAAGTGAGGGTGTTGGCCATGTTTACAGGGTCACAGGGTAAGGGAGTGTTTATGAGCTAAGAGTGAGGGAGGTTCTTGCCTAGTTTTCTAGAGAGCGCAGGGTGCTGCCCACAGAGTCACAGAGAGGGCGAAGGGCAGTGTCCCTTGTAGGGCCCAGCTGGTCTCCACCCTAGCCTCCCTTCTCGGCTTTGCTCCTCCAGACAAGGGCCAGGTTTGGGACAGGGCGGGAGGGCCCTATCCTTCCTTCCCAAGCGAGGCTCTTCTCCCTGCCCGCCACATTCCCTCTCCCTTCCTTGGAGGTCTCAGCTTCCCCGTGACAAATGGGACTGGCAGAGAGAGGATCGATGCTCCCTCCTGGCCCCAGGGCTGTGAGGAGGTGGCTCACATTGCACAGGCTTCCCCTGCCCAGGACACTCAGATTAACTCATTAGGAGTTCATTAATCAGCCCCATTGATCTGTGGTCCTGGGGCTGAAGAAAGAGCTTGGCTGGCTCCTGGTCTACAAGGTCACATTCCAAACCATCAGCTTGCTCTATGGGAGTATGTGTGTGTGTGTGTGTGGGGAGGGGGGGGGCTCAGGGCCAGGGGCCTTGAAGAGGGGGCTCCTGCCCCACCTGTTCCCTCCCTCTCTTTGCTCAGGGGCCCCTGTGGGTGAGAGAGGATATGGGGAGACTTTGGTGGGACGTGGGTGGTCAAATGAGATAATTTAATGGGAAAAAACCCACTACTTTTATTAAGCACTTGTCTTGTTCAAGGCCCTGTTCTCAGAGGCTGAAGATATGAACATTCTTTTCTTTCTTTTTTTTTTTTTGGTGGGGCAATGAGGGTTAAGTGACTTGCTCAGGGTCACACAGCTAGTAAGTGTCAAGTATCTGTAATGATTGGAATGACGCCACCTACTGGAGACTTACTATAGGAAAGCTCCACCATGAATAGAATGCCTCAGAGGGCAAGGCCATGCGGCTTTTCCTTGGCTTCAGGAAGTAATGTTTGCACATGGGTACTGTCCACCAATCAACTTGAGGAGCCTCCCATTTTCTGGGAGGGGACAGGAAGGAGGAAGGAGGGCCTGTGCGGAGAGGTCTCTCTCTTTTTGGTTTCTGACTTTATGGTGGTGGCGGGGCAGAGGACTTCACAGGAAATTTGAGGAAAGAAAGGATTGCCATGCTGTTGGAATTCTGTTCTCAATCTTTCTCTTTCTACCTTTCAATAAATCCTTAAAAACCTAAACTCATTTTTATCAGTGATTTTAGTCAGTTTCCCCCAAAACTGGGGGAACAGATTAGAACCCACATTTAGAATCTTAAATTACACATATCTGTGGCTGGATTTGAACTCAGGTCCTCTTGAATGCAGGGCCAGTGCTTTATCCACTGTGCCACCTAGCTACTCCACCCAAGAACATTCTTAAAAGGTCACAGAACCTGCCCTCAAGGTGCTTACATTATGTGATTATTGGTAATGTATGTAAACTATTTAGAATGGTGGGATCAGAGGGTTCAATTCAGCAAACGTTTATTAATCACCCACTGTGTGCTGAGACTGTGCTAGGTGCTTGATGGAAATACAAAATAAACCCACAGCCCTGCCCTCAGGGAGCTTACCCTTCTGCACAAGGGGAGGGTGGGGGAGCCAGGGCAGGCAGAGAACGGGGGACCTGTGATCTCAGGAAATTTGGAGCTGAGGGACTTTGCTGGTGGTTCCAGTGTGTGAATGCCATCTCCTCCCAGGTGACCTTCCATCTGCTCTTCCTACATCTTTTGTGTCTCCACCATTAGACCATCAGCTACTTGAGGGGCAGGGGTGCCTTTTATTTTTAATTTTTTTTGTCCCCCCTAGTGCTTATCACAGTGCCTGGCATATAGTAGGTGCTTAATAAATGCTCCTGACTAAAAGGAAACTCTGCTTATGCCGGAGTCCGGGAGGAGGGGCTAGTGAGCACAGTGTGTGCTCCTTCCCTTGGGTGCAGTTGGAGGCACAACCATTATTCCCATGTGAGCGGGACTCCAAGATGTCCTCAGATCACCAGCATCGCTTCTAGGCCTCAGAAGATTCCATCCCATTGGTCTTCCCACCAGGGTTTAGTAGGTGCTCTTCACAAGAGATGGTGTGGTAATAGGGAGAGAGTCCTGACTCTGGAATTGGAGGGACCTGGGTTCAGATCCTGCTTCTTTTACTTAATGCCTGTGTGACTTTGGGTGAGTCATTTCAACTCTCTAGGTGTCAGTCTTGGCATCTGTAAATGAGAAGGTTGGATTAAAGAGCCTTAAAAATCCCTCCTGGCTTCAAAGCTGTGATCCCATGGGAGTTCCAACTGCTTCCACCTGGAAACAAAAGGTTGTACCTAGAACCCATGAAGAAAGGACTCCGTTTTTCCAAAGGATCCCTGCCTCTGAGTTGCTCCAGCTGGAAAAGTCTGGTACCACCTGGTGGCCAGTGGAGGATAAGCCCCACCCCCTCGTGGGGCACAGGTTTGAGTCCAGCTGGGCACAGCTTGACCCATATGTCTCATTTTTGGACAATTGTCACCCGTTTCACATACAGATCGCCAACTCTTGCCCTGAGGTGTCCAAAGCTTTTGTTTTTGGTTGAAACGCCCCTCTGTGAAGCAGCTGGGACCCCAGCATGGTGGTTTCCTGCACAGGGCTCAGTCACAGCAGGCTGGGGAGTAGGCAGAGTAAGACCTCAGGGCTTAGGGAAATGGAAGCCGTTAGGCCAAGCCCAATGCTGCCGGCTCTGGGGAGCCGTTCTGACTCCTCCAGTTTTGCTTGATAGCTTGTACCAAGCCAGCACACTCACGAGGGAAGTTCCACACCCCCTCCCATTACCAAGATGGGAAAAAGCCTCCTTGATTGAATTCCAGAGACAATCAATCAGTCTGTCCGTGGACGGACGGGTACATGAGATGGTCTGTCCCCTGAGGTGCCGGCCATGGGCGGGTCCAGGAGAGAGTAGAGCTGATGGGCCAAATCCTTGTTTTCAGAGCAGCCGGAAATAGCAGAGGGTGCAGCTGTTCCCTTGCTCAGAGGGGCCCGGCCCAGGTGAGGATTCCAGTCTGAGACAAACCCCCCAAAGGAACCACTCTTGGGGAAGGAGGGGGTTTCTACCACTCTCCCCGACTCCCCTCCCTCACAGATGCTGTTATTAGAAGGACTGGGCCAGGAGCAGGCGTGCATCCAGAAGGGCGCCCTAGGACAGGCATGGGCAAATGTAGACAGAGACAAAGATGACTGCTGGAGAGAGGCAGCAGCCTGCAGAGTGCTGGAGAGAGTATTGTCTGTGGATTCTGGAAAAGCAAGGCTCCTGGGACCCCAGCCCAACAGAGGATGACGTTCAGGGGGCCCTCTCTGAGGGGAGAAGGGGGCAGCAGGGGCCCAGGGGCTCTGAGGACCCCTTTGGCAGGTGCCTCACTGTGATTGTGTATTTGAACTCCCCTTCCCCAGCTTGGGGGACCTGCCCTGCATGAGTGCAGAGTGCTGCTTCCCAAATCCCCAGGATTTTGGGGGGCTGACTGTTTTGGCTATACTACCTTACCAAACACCATTTGTAAAAGCTAATTGTTGTTTGTCCTTCATTTTCTTTCTTTCTTTCTTTGTTTTTTTGGTGAGGCAGTTGGGATTAAGTGACTTGCCCAGGGTCACACAGCTAGTAAGTGTTAAGTGTCTGAGGCCGGATTTGAACTCAGGTCCTCCTGACTCCAGGGCCTGTGCTCTATCCACTGTGCCACCTAGCTGCCCCCCTGTCCTTCATTGTCAAAGAGGACCAATGATGACATGGGTGGCATCTTGATTTGCTTGTGGCTTCGATTGAAGTAAGGCCGAGCTGCACAAAGTTGTCAGCCTCACTCTCTTCTCCAGAGCCGTCAGAGTCCAGTGGCAGGACAAAAGTCAGTATGACCAGTGATGGCTTAGGATGCCTTCCATGTCTGACCAAGCTCTAAGACTCCACAGTGCCCCTTCAGCCACCTTCATGGCCATTGGAACAAATCGTTTGCTTTACTGCTGTGCATGCTATAGCTTTGTGGAACCACAGGTGAGAGCTGGGTGAGCCAGGTGGACCCCAAGGTGATGAGCAACCCTGGAAAGGGCTTGGCATGCCCGCTCATGAGAGGTGCTGTTTTCCTGGACACCCCACACCCCGCTAAAAATGGATGTTAGTAGGAAGCACACTGGTGAGAACTCAGCAGCCACAAGAGTAAAAAAATCCCATGTGTTTAGGGTTATCCCTAGAACCCTGGGTAAGGAGAAACGAGCTGTGGGTGATGTCTATCCATGGGCCAAAGAGAGACATGCCAGGAACAGAACAGAGGCCTGTATACAAAGTTTGTTGACCTGATCCAGGCCTTTGATGCTGTCAGTTGTGAGGACTTGTGGAAAATCATGACAACATTTGGTTGCTTCAGTATTATACATCCGTTCCATGACAGTATGCTTGCCAGGGTTCTGGATAATGGATGATGCTTTCACACTTTCCCAGTCACCAATGGAGTGTGTGTTTGCTCCCAAGCTTTTTAGCATGATGTTCTCAGCAATGTTGTTAGAGGCTTTCAATGAGGATGAACACAGCATCAAGGTGAGCTACTGCACTGATGGTAAATTATTTAACTTGAAAAAGCAACAAGCCAAGACCAAAGCAGAGGGAGAGTTGGTGCATGATTTTTTGTTCACTCAACGCAGCCTCTGAGGTTGAGATGCAACAAAGTATGGATCAGTTCTCTGCTAACTGTACTAATTTTGGTCTGACAATTAATACCAAGAAAATGCAGGTTTTCCTCCAGTCAGCACTACATCATCACCTGTGCAAGCATAAATTATAGTAAATGTAGAAATTTTGAATTCTGTGGATAAGTTCCCTTACCTTGGCAGTATATTCTCCAGGGATGTCCATATCGAAGATGAGGTTGATGCCCTAATTGCCAGAGCCTGCTCAGCATTTGGGAGGCTCTGAAGGAAAGTGCGGGAGAGATGAGGTATCAGGGTGTCTACGCAACTGAAGGTCTCCAGAGCTGTTGTGCTGACCTCAGCGCTGTATGCCTGTGAGATCTGGACAGTCTACCAGTGCCATGCCAGGAAACAGAATTGCTTCCATTTGAATTGTCTTAGGAAGATCCTGAAGATCACCTGGAAAGATAGGGTACAGGTAACTGAGGTCCTTTCTAGAGCTGAACTGCCAAGTGTTCAAACTCTACTGCAGAGAGTGCAACTCCGATGGGCTGGCCATGTGGTTTGAATGCCAAACATATGTTTGCCTAAAAAACTATTTTATGGAGAACTCACGCAAGATAACTGCTCACGTGGAGGTCAGAAGAAACAATACAAGGACACTCTTAAAAAAATCTTTAATATTTTATCTTTTTCCAGTTACATGTAAAAATAGTTTTCAGCATTTTTTTTTTTTTTGGTGAGGCAGTTGGGGTTAAGTGACTTGCCCAGGGTCACACAGCCAGTAAGTGTTAAGTGTCTGAGGCCTCATTTGAACTCAGGTCCTCCTGAATCCAGGGCCAGTGCTCTATCCACTGTGCCACCTAGCTGCCCCTCAGCATTCATTTTTATAAAATTTTGAGTCCCAAATTTTTCTCTCTTCCTCCCTTTCCTTCCCCCTCTCCAAGACAGAAAGCAATCTGATATAGGTTATATAGGTACAATCGCATTAAACATATTTCCACATTAGTCATGTTGTGAAAGAAGAATCAGAACAAAAGGGAAAAACCTCAAAAAAGAAAAAAAAGCAACACAAAAAGTAAAAATAGTGTGCTTCAATCTGCATTCAGATTCCACTGTTCTTTTTCTGGATGTGGAGAGCATTTTCCATCATGAGTCCTTTGGAACTGTCTTGGCTCATTGTATTGCTGAGAAGAGCTAAGTCTATCGCAGTTGATCATCACACAATGTTTCTGTTACTGTGTGCAGTGTTCTTCTGGTTCTGCTCCCTTCGCTCAGTCCAAAGGACACTCTCAAGATCTCTCTGAAGAACTCTGGAATGGTTTGTGAGACATGGGAGACGCTGGCCCAGGACCGCCTAGCATGGCGTGTCCACATCAAAGAAGATGCTGTGCTCTATGAGCACAGCAGAATTGTGTAGCTCAAAAGAATGTGAGGCGTGTAAATTTGGAGCCATCTCCCCTCCAAATATTTATGTGGGCTATTTGTGGTAGTCTTCTGAGCTCACATTGTCTGATCAGCCATAGTCAGACACACTGTGTCTTGACCCCAGCAGAGTGAGCATGAAGGACAACAGCTGACCAAGCCCTCCACATACTCTGATTCAGTGACACCGGTCAGCTTGCTGTTCCTCATCTATGACAGTTTCCTGCCTCCATGCCTTTGCCTTAGCTGTTCCCCTTCCCGGAAATGTTCTCCCTTCTCATCTTCACTTCCAGGATTCTCGGGCTTCCTTCAAGACTCAGCTTAAAGTCTGCCCACTGCAAGAAGCCTTTCTTGGTCTCCCCCCCCCCCCATCTGCTAGTGCTTTTTCCTTTAGGATTATCTTCCCTATACTTTGTAAATGTATTGTCTCTCCTCTTTAGAATGCAAACTTCTGAGATCACCTCCCACTTAAGCAGTCTATATCCTCCTGGACATGGTTGTTTACTTGTCATCCCCATTAGATTGTAAATTCCTTGAGGGCTGGCACTGTGTTTTGCTTCTCTTTGTATTCCTAAGACCTAGCACAGTGTCTGACACATAGTAGGTACTTAATAAATGCTTGTCGGTTGATTGATTGGCCTTGTAGCTATGGGGTCAGTCCCCCTGGAGGGAGGAGCTACTCTCATCCTGTCCTGTGTTACTATAGATGTAGACCATGGGTCTGGGGCTAGGGTTGGGGCTCTCCACTCCCCTCCTCCTGCCCGATTTACCCCTCAACCTGCCTGCTTTGTACCTCCCCTCCGAGCCTGAAGGTAGAAGCTATTTATAGCCATCCAGTCCTCCTTCTTCTCCAGGTGCCTGCATTGGTCCCACTGTGATTTAGGACCTGTCCCTGTTTCTATACAGAGCTAGTCGGGAGCCTGGGCTGCCTCCTTACCAGCCACTCCCTTTGGGGCCCTCATCGTCCAGGCTTAAATCTCTATTTAAGCACATACCTGTTTCTCAAAACTTCAGCCACCGTATTGTAGCTGCCTGCCTGAAAGGTCTTTCAAATTTATGTAATTCATTTTTTTTTCTTAAACATGGGAACCTTGGTGATCAGCTCCGAAAGGTATATCGTAAAAGTGGGTAATTGTGTAGTATTTTTATTTCCAGACATGCAACCAAAGGGAGCTTTCTAGGCAGAGTGTGGGATGTGAGGCCTGGCCAGGGCTTTCTCTTGGGAAGGGATTCACAGAAGAGTCCCTGGTTTGCTTCAGTAGTCTTTATAGAAGCCTCTCCCTACCCAGGGCCAAGACTTGGGAGTCTCAGGTTCTGTGTCTCCAGCAAGGACAGATGAAGAGAAGAGGCTCAGAAGGTCAAGAGCTATCAAGTACTTTAGAATTTTATAGAGAAGAACTGAGGCCCAGAACAGGGAAGGGACTGGACCAAGGCTACCGAACAGCAGAGCCTGTTGATTTTACCTGTGCAACATTTCTTGTTCATATCACCTTTGCAAGATCTCTGGTCAAT
Source organism: Dromiciops gliroides (assembly GCF_019393635.1). Classification (NCBI taxonomy): domain Eukaryota; kingdom Metazoa; phylum Chordata; class Mammalia; order Microbiotheria; family Microbiotheriidae; genus Dromiciops; species Dromiciops gliroides. The sequence continues at coordinate 3,135,104 of NC_057861.1, forward strand.
TTCATTTCTGTAGCATCTCTTATCCATTTCATTTTTGCAACATCTCTGGTCAGTTTCACCTGTGCAGCATCTTTTGTCCATTTCACCTTTGTACCATCTCTGGTCAATTTCATCTCTGCAGCATCTCTGGTTTATTTCATATTTTTGGCAATATCTCTAGTCACTTTCACTCTCTGCAGCATCTCTAGCTCATTTCACCTTTGCAACATCTCTGGTCAATTTCACCTATGACATTTCTCAGCTCTGGGAATTTTCTTGGTTCTCCCATGTTAAGGGCTAAAATTCTAGTCTGTCTAAAATATCTAATGAGTGGTCTCCAATAAATTATAAGCTTTAGCAAGAGTTAGACTTTTAAGCATTTATTAAGGAGAATAAGAATTTGGTAATGAGAGAGAGAAAGGCCTAGATTCCTATCTATTAAAGGGAGAGCGCATTTCTAGCTCTGCTCTCCACCAGAGTCCAAAGGAAAGAGATCCAGACAGAGCGCTACTCTCTTCCTTCTTCCTCCCACTACCCCGCGTCACTTCCTGACGCCAAAGAAAAGACTCCTGGTATTGCCCTCAAAGACCTTTGCTTCATGGGCGGAACTCTTCTACAGTAAGTCTCCAGCAGGTGGCGTCATTCCAATCGTTATACCCATATGCCTAGAATGCTCTCTTCATCATCTGTACCACCTGGCTTCCTTCAAGTTCCAGCTAAAATCCCTTCTTCAATGGGAAGTTTATTTCAGTTCCTCTTAATTCTAGTGCCTTCTTTCCATTGATTATTTCCTGTTTATCCCATTGGTAGCTTGTTTGCACATAATTGCTTGTATGCTGTTTCCCCATTGGACTGTGGACTCCTTGAGGGCAGGGACTGTCTTTTGCCTTTCTTTGTGTCCTCAGTGCCTGGAACACAGTAGTAGGTGTTTAATAAATGTTTATTACCTGCCTGCCTTGCATGAATATGTATTTAATAGATACTCTCTTCTCCCTTGCAGGATGCCATATTCTCTTGGTTCTCTTCCTGCCTCTCTGACTGTTCCTCCCCTGATTCCTTTGCTAGCTTCTCTACCTATTCAGGCCCCCAGATTATGGTCTTCCCTAAATCTCAGAGCTTGACTGTCTTCATCTTCTGTATCCTTTCCTTTGGGCACCTCATTCCCTTCTCAGGGTTTCAATTCTGTCCTCCCTGAGGCTCTTGGCTTCTCTTTCCACCTTGGAAGCCATCAAGTTCAACCCCTTCATTCTACAGATGAGGAAACTGAGGATTGAAGAGGTTCAGTGACCTATCGCAAAATAGAGTTGACCTCTGACTCAGGGCACCAGGGTTAGAGATATCTCACAGGACACATCACACTCTCTCATGCTATAGTCTAGAATTTGTTCACACAGATGACCCCAGTGGAATTAGGAATGCCCATGTGAATCTGAGCCAGTGGCTGTGCTGGAGGTATTAAGCACACACACAGGAAGATGGATGACCTGTTGGGGAGGCAGCTTACAAGATGAATTCAAAGGTGCTCTGGTCATCTGCCCTTTGGAAAAACCTCATTAATTTGGGTTCTGCTTGGTGGGAATGTGTGGGGATTCAGATGTGGCCAAGGCTGAAGGTTACTTTGATGTTATCCATAAATAAAGTCTTGGCTAAGAATGTTAACAGCATAAGCAAGAATCACAGACTGGCAGGTTGTCAGAGGCGGCAGGTACCATAAGCACCATTTGTCCAACCACCTCATTCTACCAATGGAGAGACAGCCCCAGAGAGGATGATGGAAGGGACCACCACAGAGGTCTTTCAACATAGCAGATGCATGCCGTTACAGTGGAGTCAGGAAGGACCTGAGTTCCAATCCTGTCTGATACAGAAAAGCCTTGTGAAGTTGGGCAAATCACTCTCCTCTCCGAGTCTTCTTTTTTCTTTTTTTGGTGAGACAATTGGGGTTAAGTGACTTGCCAAGGGTCACACAGCTAGTAAGTGTGTAAAGTGTCTGAGGCCACATTTGAACTCCTGACTCCAGGGCCAGTAGTCTATCCACTTTGCCACCTAGCTGCCCCTTCCCTGAGTCTTCTGAATTAATTAATTAATTTTTGCGGGGCAATGAGGGGTAAGTGACTTGCCCAGGGTCACACAGCTAGTTAAGTGTCAAGTGTCTGAGGCCAGATTTGAACTCAAGTCCTCCTGAATCCAGGGCTGGTGCTTTATCCACTGCGCCACCTAGCTGCCCTCTCCCTGAGTCTTCTTAATCTGTGAAATGGAGACAATAACACTGGTGGTACTGACTTCACAGGTTTATTGTGAGGCTCAAATGAGAAAATTAATATAAAGTATTTTGCAGACTTTAAAGTGTGACATAAATGCCAGCTGTTATTATAATCCATTTTATGACTTACTTAAAAAAATTATGATTGCATCCATACTCTCTTGAGATAGAACACCCTTTGGAGCATTCCTGGTATGTGCTTACCATACCTCTCCCACATAGGGAGTCCTGAGTCACTCATAGAGAGATTCCATATCCAAAATATTCAGTGCATCCCCATGCACACTGGAGTCCCAACCCCAGGGGCAGAAGGCACCGAGAGTACTGGCGAGATGTGAGCACCAAGGCTGATGCATTCTTGACAACGCTGAACTTCCTGAGGCCATGCCGCATGCAGTGTGCAAGCAGTGTGCATGCAGTGTACATGCTGCATGCAGAAGAGTGTGCATGCGTGTGTGTGAGAAATGACAGGGAAACCTAGAACAACTAAACAAGAAAAAACTTAACCGTGTTCCAGAAGCCTGTGCCTGGCTTTCTGTGCAGGCATGCGTGCATATGCATACATGTAACACACACACGAGAAACATAACCACATGGATGTGCACATATGCATAATGTGTACTCTGTGCAGTGCACACATAGGAATATATAATACATTCCCGCACACATACAACACAATACAATAACACAATATACATTCAGTATACACATAATATCCACGTAATATATATATATATTACACAATATACACATACAGAATGCAACCATGCGCCCAATACACACAACATGCACATACACACACATACACATTGCATGCAAGGCAACACATGCACTAATACATATCATACACATATACACACATGCATATACACATTATGCATACATATATTTCTGTCCCTTACATTGGGAGACTGACAGAACAAAGAACTCTCAAAGCTCCCATTTAAGAGGATTCCCAGACCAACCATCTCTGAATTTTTCACCAGCTTCGTTCCTTTGGACCAGATGCCATCATTTTCTCCCAACCCCTGACCCTCCCCCACCAAGCTGGGAACTTTCTCCCCTCCTTCCTTTTCAGCCTTTTATGTATTGTTTTAACTCCTTAAGGGCAGGGACTTTGTTGCTGTATTTGTACCCCTAGTGCCCCCCACTAGGTGCTTAATCAATGTTTATTGTGTAACTGACCTCAGCCACCCTTTATTACAGATAACTTAGGGTCTTCTCTGGCTTTGCATGCAAATGAATTTTATCCGGAACAAAGAGAGTGAAAGAGACAGTTACAGTTTTCTCCTGGGCCAGTCCCATTCCTGCCTGTCTTATGGATCCATCAGGCTTTGGTTCTGTCTTTTGGCCGGTGGAACAGCATCATTATCTTCCCTCACCTTTGTGAAGACTTTTAGAGATGGGGAGCTCACTACCTCCCCAGACAGCTCATCCCATTTTGGGATAATTCTTGTTATGAGGGACTTTCTTGACATTCCAGCTCAGCCTCTGAAAATCCTGCTCCTCCTCCGGCCTTTGGGGTCCCCTAAATCACAATAGTCGCACAGTTATATGGGGCCTTGAAGGCTACAAAGTGCTCTCTTTAGAACAACCTTCTATGCTAGGAAGAGCAAGCATGATCCTCATTTTATGGATAATGAGAATTGACAGTTTTATGGTACTTTGGGGTTTGCAAAACACCGGGCAGCCATTATCTTACCTGATTCTCACAACGGGCCTGTGAGGCAAAGGCCACAGCTGTTAGACGTTTTACAGGTGAGGAAACTGAGGCTCTGGGAGGGGCGAGACGCCCATGGACAATGCAGGTAGTAAGTGTTGGAGGCTGAATTTGAACTCAGATCTCCTTGGCTTCCAGTCAACAGTCCCACCTACCATATGCTACCCTATCTAGAGCAGTTAAGTGATTTGCCCAGAATCCTGGGATTAGTATGTATAGGATATTCATTTTAGTCTTAGGCAGCTCTGATTGTTGGAGAATCTCTCCTGACATGGGGCCTCTATCTGCCTCAGGCACTCCCATCCATTGTACTCAGTTCTGCCTTGTGGGGCACATGAAGACCCTGCCTGTGTCCCCCCAGGCCTCCTCCTCTTTCCTCTGATTGTCCCGGGCATTCAGTGGATCTTGCTAAAGCATCATTTCTCAGGCCTGGTGGCCCTCTGCTGAAGGACCCTCCTTTCCCCCAGACTCAGATACCCCCACTCCAAATGTGATCTGACCCCAGGAGAGGACGGGCCTGGAATGCTATCCTCCTTGCTCCAGCCTGTTGAAATTCCACCCATCCCTGGAGGCAGCCGAGATGAAGGCTGTCTGTCATCTGTGAACTGTGGGGCTGCAGTGCTCTGGGTGGATGGTTCTGAATTTGGAGGGGACTGGAGAAGCTTCTTGCACAGTCCTTTCTCTCCCCTCCAGCCTTTGGCTGATTGGAGGAGAGATCGTTAGTTGGCCGAGTGAGAATGGAGTCACCATTTTCCATGGTTGAAGGAACAGAGCGTTCAGCCTGGCAAAGGAAAGGCATGGGCTTGACTTGACAACTGCATCTGAGTTTCCGAAGGGGCCTCGTGTGGAAGAAGGATTGACCTCGTTCTGTTGGCCCCAGAACCAGGAATAATGGGTGGACCCTGCAGAGGAAGCAAATGTAGGCCGGAGGATGTCGGGAAGACCTTCCTAACAATGAGAGCAGGGCCACCTCTGAATATCAGGGCGACCCCTCAGTGCCCATCCTTTGCGAAGCCTCAGTGACCCCTTGGGTGTGCCTCCTCAATTGGATTCAATGCCCTCTGAGGTTCCTGCCAGCGCTGACATTCTATCTTTCAGTAAGAGGGATGGAATGTCCCCAATATGCCATCAGAAGATTCCCTATTTCCCCCCATTTTTGAAGACAGGCTCTTCTTATCTCACCCTGGCCTGACTTGTCCCCACTTAAGCAACCTGGTAGTCCCCCACTTCCCATACTGGTGCAAGGCTTAATGTGGACACATGATCAGCTTTAGCCTTCCTGTAGCCCAGAATTCCTGAGCTCAAACAACTCACCAGCTTCAGCCTCCCATACGTAGCAGGCTCTAAGAGCCGTGCCACCACACCCAGAAGAAGCCTCCCTTATTGCCTGAAGGAAGAAGGGAAGGGAATTAGCATTTATTAAGTGCCGACTATATGCCAGGCACTGTGCTAAGATCTTTTAAAACATTATCTCATTTGATCCTCACAACAACCCTGTGAGGTAGGTGCTATTATTATCACTGTTTTGTCATTGAGGAAACTGAGGCAGACAATGGGGAAATGATGTGCCCAAGGTCCCAGAGCTAGTAAGTGAGCTAGGAAGGCTGGATTTGATCTCGGGTCTTCCTGTCTCCGGGCCCAGCCTTCTTTCCACTGTAGCACCTAGCTCAGAGGACGCCTCGGATTGATTGGATAATGGATCAATGAGCTGGACCCATGTGAACCAATCCTAAAATGAGTGTGGGATATGGTACCCTTTGGTACCAAGGAGTAAAAGATAGAGTTCTTTGGGGAGCCTTGAGAATGACGATGGACTTGCCAAGACCAGGCAACTCTCCCCGGACAAAATGGCTCAGAAAGCTTGGGACCTTCTCTATCACTAGTCAGATGTCTCTGCTGTAGACTTATTTATAAGCATTTCTTTCATTTAGACTTCTTTTCATTTAGACTTCTTTTCGAATATATATATATATATACACACACATATATATGTGTATATATATATATACACACACATCTATATACACACACATATATATGTGTGTATATATATATACACACACATCTATATACACACACATATATATGTGTGTATATATATATGTACACACACACACTGATATATTCTTTCAGATGTATACACACACACACACACACACACACACACTGATATATTCTTTCAGATGTATTTCTTCCACAAGGATCTTTATTATCTTATACAGTATATACTTTTGTTTATGCTCCTTTTGTGTATGAAGATTCCTTGAAAGATGTAGCAGAAGAAAGGACCCTGTCCAATGACCCTCTGGTCACAAATCCTAGACGAGGCATGAAACAGGGAGATGGATGCTCGGGGCGGGGCTCACCACTGAGATAAAGGGGGTCAGGGGCAGGTCTGTTCCCTGAGGATGGTGAAGCCCTTTCTCCCACTGCCCCTGTTTGTGGATGGTATTGTGCTGATTGCATCAAGCCCCCTGACCTCTCTGAGTCCTCTGGAAGAGGAGATCTGTAACCCTGCAGGAGAACCTGGCTTGACTATTCATGTCATTGTTGTTATTTAGGTGTTTCCACTCATATCAAATTCTTCCTGGTCCCCTTTGGGGTCTTCTTGGCAGAGATACTGGAGGGGTTGGCCATTTCCTTCTCCAGATTGTTTTATAGATGAGGAAACTGAGGCAAACAAGGTGAAGTGACTCGCTCAGGGTCATCCAGCCCAGGGTGTCCTCGGGCCAGGCTCAGTCCCAGGCTCTTCTCGCTCTTCCCTTTCGACCTTGTGCCCCCACCCCGTGTTTCCCCTGGGAACCTCAGAACTGGACTTGGGTCCAGTCTCGTGCAAGCACTCACGCTAACAAGATTTTAAATTTCAGTCCTGACAATGAAGACGTAGTAACCGGCTTACTCCATGTGGCCCTGGCCTTGGAGCCGGGAAGACCTGAGTTCAGATCCTACCTCAGACATTTCTTAGCTGTGTGACCCAGGGCAAGTCACTGCTGTCTGCCTCAGTTTCCTCATCTGTTAAGTGGGGATAATCATAGCACCTTCCTCACAGTGTTGCTATGAGGATCAGACAGGATAAGGCACTTAGTAACCCTTAGACACGCTTGCTATTATCAGAACTAACTGTGTGTCCACAGCCCATCGCCCTTTGTCAGGTTCGATCCCCTGGAAGGTGGTGGCCAGGTCTTTTCCCCGCTCCCATCTCCCCCTCCTCCATGATAGCTCAGCACAGAGCCCTGCACACAGTAGGTGCTTAATAAATATTTCTTGGGTCATCAAACAGAGAATGTTAGAAGCGGAAGAACCCTTGGAACATAGAACAGAGAATTTCCTGCTTGAGAGAGAGCCTAGAACATCAGAGCCGGGAGGGGCTGGGGGGGGGCTGCCTCGGAGGCTGGCATCTCCCAGCCTCCCTCACAGGCTGTGCCGCTCAACTCAAGAATCCCCCCTTTGATGCCTCACCCGCCCCCGTTCTTCGTGACAGCCACCCGCCCTGCCGGCCGCCAGTCTCGGATGCCACCAAGGCCTCACTCTAATGAGGCAGACTAATGAGCGGGCCCCAGCCGAGCCCCAGCCCGCTGACAGACACAGCCTTGGATCTGCCTGGTGCTTACTTGGGGAGCTGGAGCCCTGCGGGGACAGACAGAGCCCATTAGTGATTGGGAAGTGTGACAGCCCCTCCTTCTACCCCCCCTCCCCCAACACAGACACGGACACTATCAGCACCAGGGAAGAGCTGGGCGGGGCCTCCTTGCTCATCACCTGCATTTGCAGGGAGATGCTAGGATGGTCAGGCAGTTGGCACTGTGGACTTGGAGTCAGGAAGACCTGGGTTCAAATCCCACCTCAGATACTTACCAGCTGTGTGACCCTGGGCAAGGTACTTAACCTGGGTCTGCCTTAGTTTTCTCAGCTGTAAAATGAGGGTCATCATATCCTCAACGTTCCTAATTAAAGCTTGTCCCCAGCCACTTGCTGTGTGACCTTGGGTAAATGACTGTGCCCCTCTGGGTCTTAGCTTCCTCATTTCACAATGAGGGGATTGGGCACCATAATCTCTCAGGTCCCTCTTGGGACCTGTTGGCATCACCATTCAATGACTGTGATTAGAAGGAAACAGAGTATAGGCCATTTAGCAAAAAGGGAGGAAGAGAACATTAGAAAGGGACCTGGGCTTGAATCCTGCCTCCGCCACTGACTTGCTGTGTGATTTTGGGAAGTGTTGACCTTTTGGCTCTATGGGATGCCCAGCAGGAAGAGGGTACGCCATAAAGGCCACACTCCTGAGCCTGGCATTGGAAGCCCTTTATGTCAACCTGGCAGCCAGTGGAGAAGGTGCCTTGGCCAAGGAGTCAGGAGCATCTTGATGCTGCCACTGATGGCAAGAACCCCCAACTCTCTTGTGCTTGCCCATCTGTGAGGCAAGACAGGGGAAAGTGACCTCATTCTACAGAGAAGAAAGCAGGCTCTGACAGGGGAGGGGATGAAGGACCTTTCCCAGTTGGGCAGTTAATGGGGACTTATTAAGCACAGATGGTGTGCCAGGCACTGTGCCCGGTGCTGAGGGCACAAAGGAGGGCACAAGACAGTGCCTGCCCTCAGGGAGTTGCTTGTCTGAGGGGGAGACAATAGGGGTCCATGATCAGCCTCTCTGGGGGGAGGCTGCTCGGCCACCCTTGGTGTCCACCTGAGCCACTCAGCTCTGACCTGTGGTTCCCGTGGCCACACCGGGAGAAACCAGCTCGGTAGACTCGCTAAACTGGGCGACCGAGGGGCCTCAGACCTCCGGGTGAGCGGGGCGGGGCCGGGGAACTGCCCCAAACCCGCCAATGGGAGCGCCAGAACAATGTGTTTCAAGGGCCACGAAGGCGGCTGAAGGGTGGCACTCGGAGGTTTAGAGCTTGGCCAAGCTCATCCTCCTCCCGCATCCCCAGCGCCCCCCTCCCCAGCCCCCCAGACTCCCCAACTCCCCAGCCCCTCCAGCCCCCGCCCCCCAGCGCCCCCAGGCCCCTAGCCACCCCAGACCTCCCAGCCCTCCCTAGCCCCCCAGCCACCCCCAGTCAACCTGACTTTTGTCCTGCCGCTGGACTTGTTTGGCTCGGGAGCAGAGAGTGAGGCTGATGACTTTGCGCCGCTCCGCCTCTCTCCAATGGAATCCGCCTCGAGTCAAGGCATCACCTGGAATGTCTCCAGTCCTCTTTGGAGACAAGGGGGCACAGCACGTACAAGCGAGTCCCAGACCGGACAAACTGGAGCCGGTCCGCAGAGGAAGGCACCAGTGTGGAGGGGGATTGAGGAAAGGCTTCCTGGGGAAGGTGGGATCCCAGCTGGAACTTGAAGGAAATCGGGAGGGGGCGAGGAGAAGTGAGGAGCCGCCGGGAGGTGGGTGACAGGCCTGGGCAACAGATCATCCTTGGGAGGGGGTGAGAGACAGTGAGGGATCCAGGATGACTTCTGGGTGGGGAACCTGGAGGGCTGAAAGGAGGGTAATAGAGAAGGTGGGGAGACAGGAGGGGGGCGGGGAGAGAATGATGTGAGTTGTAGACGCCTTGAAGTGGAGACGTCTGTAGCAGATCCTGCTGGAGATGTCCAGTGGGCAGCTGGGGATTTGAGCCTAGAAGTCAAGAGAAGGGCTGGGGCTGGATAAGGAGAATGTTTGCCTGGACAGTGCCTGCATCTCCTGCCTCTCAGCCTTCTTTTCCCTACACCTCTCTACCTCATTCTCTTGCTGCATTTCCTAGGCTAAGCCCTCCCCCTCCTTGGGCCTCAGCTTCCCTTTCTGTAAAAGGGGATGGGCACATTAGATGGTCCCCAAGCACCTTCCAACTCTAGCATTCCAGCTGGATTAGAGTTAGGTCAGCCAGCTTTGTCTTTGGGTCCCTCCATCTTCTCCCTCTTGTCTAAAGCCAGGGTCCGGAGAGCAGATCTGAACTCCCCTGGCCTGTGTCACCTCGACTCTGGGCTCTGCTCCCCAACACAGACAGTAAACATTAATTCTTCTTGATGTGGAACCACAGAAACATCCTTTCTGGGAAACATGGCCAGTGTTAGCAGAGACCCTCAATGCCTTCAGCCCGAGTGGGGAAGGATGGGGAATTTCAGGCCCCATGGAAGATTGGGGCCAGAGTGAGTGGTGAGTGCAATATGAACAGGGGTGATCTTCTCTATTCCCCCTTTGTAAGATCATGGGTGTAGGACTGGCCCCTGGGGATCATCCAGCCCAATGCCCTCATTTTACAAGTGAGGAAACTGAGGACTGGAGAGGAGAATTCTTCTCCTTCTTCATCTTCATCTTCACCTTCATCTTCATCATCATCTCCATCATCAATAGCCATTTATTAAGCTCCGACTGTGTGCCAGGCACTGCGCTAAGTGCTGGGGATACAAGGAGAGACAGACCATCCCTGCCCTCAAGTAGCTTACAATCTAAGGGGAGAGACAACATGCAAACAAGTGTATACAAAGCAAGCTGTGTACAGGCTGAATAAGGAACATCAGAGAGAAGGCCTTGGAATGAAGAGGGGTCAGGGAAGGCTTCCTATAGGAGGGGGGATTTCAGGTGGGCTGGAAGGAAGGCCATCTGGTCCTAGTCGTGCCTGAGCAAGGATTCCTTCTACGGATCGTCGACTTGAATACTTGCCAGGAGAGGGAGCTCACTATCTTCCAAGGCATTCAAGGACCATACCCAGCTTCACCAGACAGACTGAGGAGTCACTGAATGTCTTCACTGGGGTCACAAAGGCGCCCGAGGCTGTGGAGGTTTTTGGCTGCCCTGCGGCTTCCGTTACCGTTGGAGATGGCCTTGATGAAGTGTGGAGCTTCACATCTAAGGCGGTCATCAGCTGTCCTGATGCCTCTACCTGTTCCCAGCCTCACAGACCTACTGAAACTGGGGGAGGAGACCTGCCCCTTCCTCACTGAGTGACCTCGAATGATGCTCTCACCTATGGAGAGGGAGGCAAGGGGGGGGCTTGTCCGTGAGTTGGGGCCCCTTGGTTGAGTCTTGGCTCTGATCCTAGCAGTGTGGCCACAGAAACATCACTTTGCCTCTCTGAGCCTTTATCTTCTCATCTGTCAAATGGGCAGACTGTCAGCTGGGAACAAGCGGTGGCAGGAGACACTTTGGTTACACTCTGCAAAGCGAGAGGGTTGCAAGAGGCTTCCGGGGTCTCTTCCAGCTTGGGAGCTTCCAAGGCCCCCTGTCGCTTCAACCCTCCGAATCAGGCTTCATCCATGCAGATGTGGAACCAGGCAGCCGTCGTCCCATTTTCTAATGGGCCGGGCCCTCAAAGAACCGAGCTGAAGGTCCTCATTTACACATAATGCATCAAAGGCTGGGCTGTCCTGTGGTAATTCCCAGTGTGCAAACAGCCTCTCCTGACACAGATTGCAACCCTCCGACCCACCTCCGGTGTATGGAGAGGCTCGGGGCTGAGGCTCACAGTCCAGAATGAGGGCTTCCTGACTCCAGTCCAGCGTTCTGTCCACCGTGCTCCAGGCTGCCTCTCTCTCCCTCAGTATATAGAGGAGACCAATGAAGAGAGGTGAAAGGGATGCCCCCGGGGACATGGGAAGAACTTGAACCCGGGTGTAGGCGTCTCCATTCTGGTGTCAGCCAAAGTGTCTCCTGTCTCTGCTTGTTTCCAGCTTTCAGGAATCCTTCACCCTGACAGCTGGACCAGGCTCTAGCACCCTCTTTGGCTCTCTGTTGCCCCTAGTGGTTGCTGGATGCGCTCTCCCCAGCTTCAGGCACTTCTCTGAGACTATAAAGGATCACTATTGGAGGCACAGATCTGGTTGCATCTCTCCTCTTCTCAAAAACCTTCCATGGCTTGGTATTGCTTATTGAGTAAGGTCAAGCTCCTTACCCTGCATTCAAGGCCTTGCACAGTTCCGACGCCTCCCTGCTTGTGTGTGTGTGTGTGAGGCAATTGGGGTTAAGTGACTTGTCCAGGGTCACACAGCTAGTAAGTGTCAAGTTTCTGAGGCTGGATTTGAACTCAGGTCCTCCTGAATCCAGGGCCGGTGCTCTATCCACTGCGTCACCTAGTTGCCCCCCTGCTTTTCTTTATATATACACATAGTCAATGGTGCATAGAGAGAACTCTTTTCTCTGAATGTTCCCTGAGATCTCCAGCTTCCATACCTTTGTTCACAGTGTTCCCTTCATCCCTATCCTACTTTTCCTTTAAAGTCTAGCTCCCCATCTGGTTATTAACAACCTCATCCCCCATGGGACCTCCCTGGCACCTCGTTCCTCACTAACACATTTGTCATTATTATTGTTGGCATTGGTGTCTTCTCCTGCCCCTGTCAGAGCTGCCTTTACGTCCAGCGTGCCAAGAATAGCTGTTGGACCGCCCTGAGCCATTTACCGCTGAGTGGCATCACGCTTTGCCCTGGTGCGGAGGACTCTAAGGAAGAGGAAGGGCTGTTACGGGGCTGGCAGATTTAATGAGGCCGACCCACTTTTGTGCCTCTTGATGTCTGGATTGTTCCTAGAGCCAAGTGACCCTACGGGGCACCTGAGGGCGGCACCCAATTGTCTGCTGGCTCTGAAGACGGCCCCCTCCGCACGCATCTTCCCTGGTGAGTGGCTGGTGGGAGGCAGCCTGGCTGGGGGAGAGGGTGGATCTGTGTCTCCTTCCTGCATCTCACCCCAGCCGTGCGTGTCCTGTGGCAGTGCTTGGCTCCATCTCTGTGGGACCAAGGAGTTGGCATTCTTCTCCAGAAGGAGTCTCTGATGAGAAGACCTTTGGTTCTGAAGCTATGTCCAGTCACTCTATGGAGAGTCCAGACTTAACACTGAGAGCACAAACTCCATGAGAGCTATGTCTTTAGACTCTGTCCAGGTGCGTGTCTTGGGGATAGGTGTGCAGTGATGGGCATGGTACTTGGCACATGACAGTGCCCAAGCTGTTTGAGTTAAATCCAAGGGGTGTGGGCCAGAGGGCAGGAGGGCATCAGGCTAGGGGGCAAGCATCCTCTGGAGCCATTCGTCAATGGGGAGACAGAGAGGGCTTTGGTCCATGTTCCCCGACAAGAACTCTGTTAGGGCAATTGAGGGTCAGGCTTTGTAGCCCCTGGCCCGTTCAGGTCAGTCCCTTGATTGCTTCCTGCAGCCTGTAATGCCCGAGGCTCCCTCAGATGGGACAGGATTGGAGTCTCTGGTCACTGAGCATGGATATAATGGGAAGAGGAATCAGGGGACTTGGTTCTGCATCTTAGCTCTGACCTTGGGCAAGTACTTTGTCTCTCTGGGTCTGTTTCCTTTTCTGTAAATGGGGCTAATCATCCTTGCACGGGCCTTCCCTCCTTGCTGGTTGTGAGGCGCATGCTTCGTAAAACCCCAAACATTCCAGAAATGTGAGTTGTTATTATTTGTATCTCCTCTTCCTCCTCCTCTTCAGCCGGCTCTGAATTCGCTTCTCATCACAGATGCCCCAGAAAACTCTTCTTCCAGCCCACATCCTCCAGGGAGGCTTCCTTGATGACCCAGCCACTGGAAGCTCTCCGCCAGGTCTCTGCTATGAGACTTGCCTTGCACATTCAAAAATGTGTCTATGAAATGTTATAAGGAGTTGCAGGGACTCACCTGAATGAAGCTGACATGCTACCAGTTAAAAGTCTATATTTCCAATTATCTGCAGACAGTTTGTCTTCAAGGGTAATTGGCTTCCTCCAGCTCTCCTGCTGTTCCTTTTCCTCCAAAGGAGATGGGGTAGAGAAGAATAGTTCTGCAGACAGTCCTGGGCCCCATTAGCAGTAGGGGGCGGGAGGTGGAGGAGAGGCAGGTAGATGGGGGAGAGGGGCTTCCCAGGCCAATCACCCTGGCCCATGAGGATCATCCCTTGGTCACCACCATCATCCTTTTTTTTTGGGGGGGGGCAGGGCAATGAGGGTTAAGTGACTTGCCCAGGGTCACACAGCTAGTAAGTGCCAAGTGTCTGAGGCCAGATTTGAACTCAGGTTCTCCTGAATCCAGGGCCAGTGCTTTATCCACTGTGCCACCTAGCTGCCCCCATCATTCTTTTTTAATGCTCTCCTAAAATATTTCTGGATAATAATTCTGTGAGGGGTGATTATCATCCCCATTTGACAGATGGTGAAACTGAGATGAGGAGACCTAGAGCAAAGACCCAGAACCACAACTCTGGATTTCCATGGTTTGGGTTTAGTCACACATTGGTGTGAGCCCTTACCCAGATTTTCCCCTGTGAAGGTCAGAGCGTGACCCATATCGAGGTCTCTCTGACATAAGAAAACCAGGCCAGACTTCCATGCAAGTCTTTAGTCTAACACTCTATAGAGCATAGAACATGTCAGAGAACACAGACATAAGCCTCAAAGCAACTCTTCTCCTCTCTGGTGGGCCTCGACTTCCCCCAGGGACCTTTAAAGTCCTCCAGACTTATCTGGTGTTGTTCAGATGTGGCCATACTATGACAGGCCCCTTTATTCCCTCTGTCTCCCCAGCCTGCCCAAGCTCACATTCCTGGCTGCCGTGACCGCCGCTCTCCTTCCATTTCATCCTCTGGCCGGCCCCCTCTCCTTTGGCCTTCAATCCTTCCCAACATCAGGGGCATTTCCATGAGCCCCGTCGTCTCACTATGTGCCAAAGTTATGAGTTTCAGCTTCAGTATCTGACCTTCCAGTGAACAGTCCTGGACCAATTCTATCTCCTTGCTGTCCACGGGCCTCAGAAGCCTCTAGGGCCCCAAACCACTGATTCTGCGGAGGGCTCTGCTCTCTTTATAGTCCAGCTCTCCCAGTCACCCATTCTGCTGGACAAACCCAAGCTCTGAGCACACCCCTCTCTAGCATTCCACGAGTGCTGAGCTCCCCTAACAAGAGGAAGATACTTGGGGCTGGAGTGGGAGAGTTAACTGGGCTTCCCCTAGCCTAGACAGTCGATCAATCATTTATTTTATTATTATTATTATTTTTTGGTGGGGAAATGAGAATTAAGTGACTTGCCCAAGGTCATACAGCTAGTTAAGTGTCAAGTGTTTGAGGCCAGATTTGAACTTAGGTCCTCCTGAATTCAGGGCCAGTGCTTTATCCACTGTGCCACCTAGCTGCCCTGATCATTCATTTATTAAGCGCCCACTGTGTGTCAGACACTGTGATGAGCCCTGGAGGGTTCAAAGGCCTGGGGTCCTTTGTGGGGTGCTCCCCCCATTTCAACTATGGCCCTTGCCTGGCTCGGGGAGGCTTGCTCCAAGATGCAGACTTTGTCTACAGATTTCTCTGCATCCTTGAGGCTGGTTGAGGAGTTCTTCCCCTGCGGGGTTCCCTAGATGGGCCACAGGGCCATAGAGAGAGACGAAGCGACTTCTCCATCGTCACAGGCCAGGCTAGGGCCCCAGGCCTCCTGTCTCCAGGCGCGTGGCTGATTTAAACTTTACAAAGTGCACTGGGGGGTGGGGGTCACAACATCCATCAGGAAGAAGGTACACCATAAAGGCCATACTCCTGAGCCTGGCATTCAAAGTGGAAGTGAATACATTATTCTCTCTATTTTATGGAGGAGGAAACCAAGGCTGAAAAATGGGAACTGGCTTTTCCAATGCCAGTAGTGACTCAAATTGTCATTGGTAGAGTCAGGCCCGGAACCCAGGACTCTTCCTGCGTCATCTCAGCAGCTGCCCCACCTTAAATCACCTCTGGGCTCCTGGCTCCCCCCTCCTCTCAGCTCGCTGTCTAGGTCTGGATGTCCCTGGCCTCTCCCCATGACCGCTTTGACAATGTCCTGTGTCTAGTGGCCCAGCACTGACATCACTGTCCAGAGGGTTTGATGGGGGAAAGCAGAACCTGTCCCTTCTTGGAGGATTGATCTTCTGAGAGACACCAGGGAGGCCAGGAGGAGGGGCTGGGGTGAGGGGGGGGGCGGGGAATGAGTCATCTCCCCTTTAATTGTGGATGAAGGTGACAATGAACTGGGGAACAGGAGTCTGGGCTAGCCTGGATGCAGTGTTGGCAGAGAGAGAGAGAGATATCTGGGTGTCTATTTATACCCACACAGTGAGAAGCGGGAGAGAGATGCAGGGCATCCTCAGTTCATCAGACACAAAGAAAGCTCTTGGGAGACAGATCACTACCTTAGGCAGGTAAGGGTGGGGTCAGATCTCTACCTTAGGCAGGTAAGGAGTGGAGCCACTGGTCATGGGAGTCCCATTGCTGGGGGTCCTTGGGAAGACAACAGCTGGCTCTCACCTGTCCCAGAAGGCTTAGACAGGCCTGGACGCATTGCATAAAGAATTAGAAAGATCATGAAATCTGAGCTTGAGAGTTTGTAGGGGTGGTAGAGGTCAAAGGTCATGCAGTCAGAGCTGGAAGGGACTTTGGAGGTGGTCTGGTCTAATCTCATTTTACAGATGAAGAAACTGGGTCCCAGCTGGCTAAAGGGACTTGTCCAGATCATGCAGTCAGTCAGTAGCAGAATTGAGACTTGAACCCTGGTCCTCAGATCCCAAATATGTCATCTCCCTTTGGGTATTATCTGGCCCAATCTTCTCATTTTATAGATGAAGAAAACCAAGTCCCTTTGAGGTAAGTGCCTCGCCCAGATCAGCAGGTCTGGAAAGAGGACTCAGATCCCTGGATTCCAGAGCTGTGACTGTGCCTGGCACTTCGATGCCGATGCCCTGAGTGAGATCATAAGTAACCTTATTTTGCATATGAGGAAACTGAGGCACAGAGAGGGGGTAAGGGACACAGTTATATGGCAAACTTTGCATGGTGGTCTTTTTGTGATGACATGTTGACCCTCCAACCCCTTTCTCCTTGTTCCATTCTCTTGGCCAAACAGAACAAGTCTAGTCCTTCACAGAACTGCAGTTATGGGGCAGCTAGGTGGCGCAATGGATAAAGCACTGGCCCTGGATTCAGGAGGACCTGAGTTCAAATCCGACCTCAGACACTTGACACTTACTAGCTGTGTGACCCTGGGCAAGTCACTTAACCCTCACTGCCCAGCCAAAAAACCCCCCAAAACAAAAAAGAACCAGAACTGCAGTTATCCACTCCCCCCTCCAATTCTTTTGGCCAATCATCATGTGGCCCCTCTCCATCCTGGTTATCCTCCTTGGGACACTCACCAGTCAATCAATGTCTTTTCTAAATGATATCACCCAGAACTAATCCCAATAAAGTATGATAGAATTATCACCTCCCTCTCGTGAGCACTCTTAATGTAGCCCAAGATTACATCAGATTTCTTGGCTGCCAATGCTCCCTCGACCGTGACACCTAATTGCCTCGGTGATTCTGGTAACTCTGCACCTTTATCTAAGTCACGTCAAAAATGTTAAATAGCAGAGGGTCAAGCATCAACCCCCGGGTCACAAATCCCCCGAGATCTCCTGCCATGTTGCCATTAAACTATTAATGGCTATTCCTTGGGCTGGGCCAAACCCCTCAAACTGTGTTATCTCCCAGAGTACATCTCTTCATGTTTGTTTCTCCACAAGAATAGTATGAGACCTTATCCATTGCTTTGCTCTAAGCCATACCCGCTGTTCTACAGAAATCCTTTCCTTACTAAACTTATTTCCTTCTTCCCCGTTCCCCAACACTATAATGTTCCCAGCCTGAGGACCGTCATCCCTGGAGAACCTCCATCATCTGGTCGCTTCATTTCTGCTCCAGGCACTACTAAGCCTCATGGGAAAATGTCTTGAAATTGAACTGCTTTTCTCCACCACTTGACTTATGGTCCATTCCTTCCGGTGAGGCCTCCGTACAGCTCAGTAATCCTGCATTTATATATACCCTGGATCTCACTTCCTATAGCCACCCTTTCAAGCTTTTTCTTCTCTCCTCTCAACATCGAGCCCCTGCCAACTCCCCCTGCCCCAAGCTTTATGTCATTCTTGTTATTATGAGCTCTATTGTAATTTAGGGCTGCAGCAGATCATGGAGCCTCCCACTTTGCTGAGAAGGTTGGATCTCTGCCCTGCCCCACCCTGCCTTAGCCCTCCCCATCTCCATTCTTCAAACCTCCTCAATACCCCCTCCCTCTCTTTCCTCCCCTCTAGTTACAGACGATGGCTCCTCACTAAGCTTTCTCAATCCCCCCATGTCCCTTTCCAACCAAGCCTCCAGGTCCTTTCTCCGTTGCTTCTCATGCATTCATTGAAGAGGGTGATGGGGTCAGCGTGATGGAGCCTGAACCTGATTCTGCTTCTTATTCCATTCGTGACCCTGGCTAAGCCTTGTAAGCTCTACGGCCTTCGGTTTTCTGTAAAACGAGGGGGTTGGACTTGGTGACTTCTGAGGTGCCTTCTGGTTCTACAGCTATGACCCTGGGCATGGAACTAAACTTCTCTGGACCTCAGTTTCCTCCTCTGTAAAGTGAAGGGGTGTGACCCTGAACAAGTCATTAACCAGTTTGTGCCTCAGTTTCTTCATCTGTAAAATGGGAATAATAGCATCCCCTAACTCTGAGTTAACTTTAGAAAGCTAGATATTTGCTCCCTGTTGTTGATGTCAGACTCGATGGCCAAGGAGTCCTTTCCGGCTCTAGGTTTAGACTCCATGATCCCATCTGGTGGCCTTGGACCCTTGCAAGCTTCAGCAGACCCGGGTTCCCATGATCAACCTCTCACCTCTTCCCTTAACCTTTCTATCCTGTCCACTGTAACGACTGGAGTGACGCCCCCTGCTGGAGAGTTACTGTAGGAAAGCTCCGCCATGAGGAGAAGGCGTCTGAGGACAAGCCATGAGGCTTTCTTTGGCATCAGGAAGTGACATTTGCTCGGGGGGTAACTGTCTATCAAGCTCCAGCCAATTAGCTTGGAGCTGTGTGTGTGTTGTGTGTGTGTGTGTGTGTGTGAGAGAGAGTGTATGGGATGTTCCCAGTTTCACAGGAGGCTTGTGGGAGGAAGAAGGGGTGAGGCTGGCTCTCTTTTTCTTCAGGACTCTCATGGAGAGTGGAGAAGTGCGGGCTCCCTGAGACAGACAGCTGAATCTAGGCCTCTTTCTCTCTCTCTTCACCAAATTCTTATTCTCCTTAATAAATGCTTAAAAGTCTAACTCTTGCTAAAGCCTCTAATTTATTGGCGACCACTCATTAGCTATTTTAGACAGACTAGCTAGAATTTTAGCCCCTTATACCACCCACCATCCCAGCTTACTCCTCTTGTGTTGCTTGTTCTTTTGTAAAAGCCATTCTCTCCTACTGCCTTTCTGCACTTCCCTCTCTCCAGCCACCCCCAGTTTGGCTTCTGCCTTCATGGCTTCAGTGAAGCTACCCTCTTCCATATTCTCGTCAATGGCCTCTTGATCTCTCTCCCCCCTTCCTCCTTCCCTCCCTTTTCCTTCTCCCACCTTCCTTGCTTCTTTTCTTCCTTCCTTCCTTCCCTCCCTCTTCCTTCTCCCACCTTCCTTCCTTCTTTTCTTCTTTCCTTCCTTCCCTCCCTCTTCCTTGCTTCTTTTCTTCCTTCCTTCCTTCCCTCCCTCTCCCTTCTCCCACCTTCCTTCCTTCCTTCTTCCCTCCCTCTCTCCTTCCCTCCCTCCTACCTTCCTTCTTTCTCTCCTTTCCTTCTCCCTCTCCTCTGCTATTGATTCCCAAGGTTTCAATCACTCCCCTAAAGCAGCCACCTTCCCAAATTCTTTCCAGACCTACCTATCAACTGCCTCCAGGACTTCTGCACCCACGTGTCCCCACTGCCCCTCACACTGTCTCCCACGGTCCTCTTGCTCACCTGGGGCATTGCATCCTCCCACCTGTGCACCTTTGCACTGACTTCCCCATGCCTGGAAGGATGGACTCCATCTATTTCCATCTCTAAGGATTTCTAGTTGTCTTCCAGACATAGCTGGCCAACCACCTCTGATCTGAGGCATTTCCCCATCGCCCACCCACTACTACCCTCTCCACCAATTCAGCTTCAGGCACTTGACACTTACTAGCTGTGTGACCCTGGTCAAGTCACTTAACCCCCATTGCCTCACCCAAAAAGAAACAAACAAAAACAACAAAAAATGGATTTTTATCCAGACGTTTACACATATGTGTTACCTCTCTCTGTCAGCTCCCTGAGGGCAGGGACTGTTTCTGCCCTTTCCTTGTATCTCCAGGGGTTAGCCCAGTGATGACAAGCACACAGCAAGTGCTTAATAAATTCTCATTGATAGAGTTGCAATCTTGGATAGTCTGACTCTCCCTTGTCTCTCACCTCTTTCGGCCAGTTACCAAGTGCTGTCAATCTCACCTCTACAATGTCTCTTGTATCCATCTCCTCCTCTGTCTCCTGAGCCACCCCCCTGGGGAAGACTCCCATTGTCAAATGCCTGATTATCCCAACAGCTTCTGTCACCAGCCGACGAGTGCTTGGGTTCAAAGTACAAAATGCTGGAAATGACCTTGGCAGAATCCTTCCAACAGAAGAGCTGTTTTTATTTTATTTATTTATTTATTTTTATTTTTGCAGGGCAATGAGGGTTAAGTGACTTGCCCAGGGTCACACAGCTAGTAAGTGTCAAGTGTCTGAGCCAGATTTGAACTCAGGTCCTCCTGACTCCAGGGCCGGTGCTTTATCCACTGCGCCACCTAGCTGCCCCTGTTTTTAATGGATGTACAGAATTGGGTGGAAAGCAGCAGTGCTGTGGCCCAGCACCGCCAGCCCTGCAGGGGCTGCACCTCCAAGGACATCAGAGGTGCCGAGGGATGTGGGACCCACAGCTCTACAGCAAGCTGACCTGCCTTCCCCCCCACCCCCCCAGACAGCAGACAGAGTGCTGGGTTCAAATTTCACCTCAGACACTCCCTAGCCTTGCGACCCCTCTCAGAGCCTTCATTTCCTCATGGATAAAATGGAGATGATAATTGCACTGACCTCACAGAGCTGGTGGGACTTAAATGAGGCTTTGTACATAAAATGTTTAGAGATTTTAAAGTAGTATAGGAATCATTTTTTTTTGGGGGGGGTCTTTGGTTTTGTGGTATGGGGAGCTCCTGGTGTGGAAGCTCCATCTATCCATGCAGGTCTTAGAGACCTGCAGGGCATGGGGGGCGGAGCTCCCCTGAGGTTAAGTGACTTGCCCAGGGTCACACAGCTAGTGTAAGCCATCAGAGTCGAGACTTGAATCCAGATCTTTCTGACTCCAAGATCAGTTCTCTCTCTCTTAATCAATGGACCAACAAACACTTATTAAGTGCCTACTGTGTACCCAGGCCCCATCCTGGGGGGGCCAAGGATACAAAGTCAAAAAAGGAAAACAGTTCTGCCCTGCAGACTAGGGAGAAACATGCCCATATAAGCACATTCCGATAACAACAAGATGACTGTGGGGGAGGCACAGAGACACTGGAGCTCTCTACCCACTAGTCCACACTGCCTCTCATGGTTGCTCACTCCCCTTTCCAATCACAAAGAAGGGTCCACGGGGGGCGTGCTCCTTCTATATCTTGTGTCCGACACAGGCCAGTGAGGTGGGGTAAGCACCTTCCTCTCTCTGTTCTGGTAGGCAGTTGGATGGGCCCATAAATCACCCACTTTTGCTCTCACTAATTAACAGGATGTGAGCCCAACCTAAGGAAGAGCAGTAGAGCTACATCCATCATCCCAAACAGGGCTCGCTGACCAATTCATGGTTGGGCTGGGGCCAATAAATCCATCCCAGCCTGATTATAGGACATGTCCCTTCCGAGACGGCCTTGTCGAGTCACTCTGGGGGGGAGTGATGAGCAGGGGCTGAGGGGAGGGGGCATTTGCCTGTCTTATTTTTAGGGATAGAGGGGGTCTTAGAGCATTGAAGCAGACAGTTCATCCATCACCTGGAAGCAAATAGGATCAAAACAATTTGGCCTTTCCCAGACCAGTAAACCAACTCCTGCCCTTGCCTCCACCCTCTCACCCTCCTCCAACCCTCTCCTTCATTCCATCTCCAGAATCATCTTTCTTGTGAACGGGAGCACCCCTTGCCCTCCCAGGGGCTACTTCCCCAACGCCTACCTGCATAAGAAGGATAACGTCTTCAGAGGGTAACAGACTACTACTCCCCTGGGGTTCCAAGGGTAACCCTGACTGGTTTGGATTTCTTGTGAGCCCCCCACCTGCATGCTTCCCATTAATATTGGTCAGAGCCACTAGACATTAATAGTTTTAGGAAAGGTATTTACCAAGATGGTATATAGTAAGAATATTTGGTACAAAAATCTTCTCTCACTATCTAACTGGGGGAAGCATGCTTTTCACTGCATACATGAGGTTCCTAGGGAGAATGTACTAAGGCTTACAGTATGAAGGTCCGTGTGTAGGGAACACATGGCAAAATCGTCTTTGTATGACCAGTGTGGAAGTATGTTTTTGCATGATTGTACAATATAACCTGTATCAGATTGCTTGTCTTGGGGGGAGGTGGGGGAAGGGAAGGAAGGGAGGAGGGAGAAAAAATCTGGAACTCAAAATTTCACAAAAATGAATGTCAGAAACTATCTTTACATGTAATTGGGGAAAAATACTATTAAGTTAAAAAAAAAAAGGAACATTGTTTGTTTGGGTTTTTTTTTTGGTGAGGCAATTGGGGTTAAGTGATTTGCCCAGGGTCACACAGCTAGTAAGTGTTAAGTGTCTGATTCTGGATTTGAACTCAGGTCCTCCTGAATCCAGGGCTGGTGCTCTATCCACTGTGCCACCTAGCTGCCCCCAAAAGGAACATTGTATATGCTGATAGTTAGGTGGTACAGTGGACAGAACACTGGGTCTGGAGTTGGGAAGATCTGAGTTCAAATCTTGCCTCACACTTGCTAGCTGTATGACCCTGGGCAACTCACTTAATATCTGTTTACCTCAGTTTCTTTACTGTAAAATTGGGATAGGATAAGAACACCTGTCTCCCAGGGTGGTTACAAAGTACTTAGCACATACTGGGCATTTAGTAACCACTGGTTTTCTTCATCTGCCACTGAAGGAATCCTCATGAAGTTCCCTTTAGATAGTGCTCTCAGGATGATGCTTTCCTGGGGCAGGCCTTTCTGGAGTCCCTAGCAGGCATTCTCTCCAGGTCACCATGTCTTTCTGTCCCCTTCGTTTGCCTGTTTTTTATTCTCTGTGGATCTCTGGATACACTGCTCCTGATCCAGTCTTTGATAAACCTGGTCATGGAGGGTGTATCCCTGGGCTGCCTCCCTTCACCCACTGCCCTTTGGTGAAGGGCAGGGTTGGTCTGCCTCCTGTGCTATTGGACTGGCCTCTTGCTAAGGTGAATCACTTCTGGCTGTTTGGAGCCTTCTGGGGTGTGGCTAGATTGCTTGGCTGGCCAATCATGCTGCTCCTTCTTGATCCACCCAATGCCACCTCCTCCAGGGAGCCTCCCTGATTCTCCACAGCTACTAATGGTCTTTTCCCTCAGATGTTAAATATCATTGAGTCTGCCCAGATTAATATACTTATTATGTATTGTATGATACATGTATACACAGAGTCTAGCCAGTGCCTGGCATCTGGTGAGCCCTTCCTAGAGGTTGCAACTGAACTGCATGAGGGCAGGGCATTGTCCCATTTTTTGCCCTATGACCCCTAGTACCTAGCACGGTGCCTGGCACATAGTAGGTATTTGGTGGATATTTATTGAATTAAATCTAATTTTTACTAAAAGCTTGTTGGTTTGACCAGAACTGGAGTGGATCAGTGGCAGAGCTTGCTCCAAGGCCCCAGGTATTCTGCCTCCCAGTCCTGGGCTCCTCTGCAGCTGTGTGTCCCCCCCCTCCCTCCAGACCCCCCCCCCCGCACCCCAGTCCCCGGCTCCTTGGGTCCTCCTCCACTCAGGCAGCACCAGCTGAGCCCTTCCATTGTCCCCAACACAATGGCCCCATTTCATCTGCTCGGAGCCGGCCTGTCTCTGAGACTGCTTTTCTTCTTCCCAAGGCCAGAAGCATTTCATTCCTGAAAGAATCCTATGATTAATGGAAGCAACTTTCATCAGGGAAACAAACAAATGAGGTTGGGCTGCGGCCAGAAAGCCCCACCCCCACCTCCGGCCGCCCCCTCCCTGAACAACGGGCTCCTTGACCCAGCTTCTGGTTCTGGCTCATCTTCTGGCTGTCCTGGTTCTTGTCCGGGGCTGTCAGCTCCACTTCCGCACCCACAGCCCCTCTGTGCCCTTCCTCTGACTTCCCAGAGGACAGTGAGGCCCCCCGCCCCCTGCCATTGCTCCTCCGCCACACCACACATTATCGTCTTCCTGGCCATGGGATCATAGATTCAGAGCTGGAGCCTGAGGGGCTTTGACACCCTTTCCTGGGTCTCAGTTTCCCTTGCTGTGAAACGAAGGGGTCAGACAGGTGACCTCTGTGCCTTCCAGCTCTGGATCGATGGTCCCGAAGTCTGCTGGAGGACCATTGTGTCTACTCCGAAGTATCATCTACATGGATGTGATGTTCCCCCATTGGGAAGGGAAGTTTCTTGAGGGCAGTGGCTGCGCCCAGCTCATAGCACGCACTTCATAAAAGGTGGCTGATTGAAGAGGCTGACAGGGTGATGGGAGAGAGGGTAGAATGGGAGGGAGAGGACCTTTCTCCTTTCTCTCTCCCCTCCCTCCCTTCTTTCTCCTCCGCTCCCCTTCCTTCCTCCCTCCCTCCCTCCCTCCCTTCCTTCTTTCCTTCTTTCTTTCCTTCCTTCCTTCCTTCCTTCCTTCCTTCCTTCCTTCCTTCCTTCCTTCCTTCCTTCCTTCCTTCCTTCCTTCCTTCCTTCCTTCCTTCCTTCCTTCCTTCCTTCTTTCCTTCTTTCCTTCCTTCCTTCCTTCCTTCCTTCCTTCCTTCCTTCCTTCTTCCTTCCTTCTTCCTTCCTTCCTTCCTTCCTTCCTTCCTTCCTTTCTTCCTTCCTTCCTTCTTCTCTCTTCTCTCCTTTTCTCCAAGATGGTTACCTCAGGTGAATATGAAACCCCAAAAGAGTTGGCAGTCCCACAGTCTGTACTTACTTGAGAGGAATTGTGGAATGCTTCACAGGGCATTGGTCTTAGAGTCAGGAAACTCTTGATTCAAATCCCACCCCCGATGCGCATCAGCTGCGTGCCCTCAGACAAGTAATTTCCTCTCTTGGGGCCTCAGTTTTCCTCATCAAGGGCCTCTAAGTTTTTCCTCAAACTCTACATGTAGAATTCCAATCCAATCTTCTCATTTGACAGAAGGGTAAACCGAGGCCCAGAGAAGTGAGGTGACTTGCAAGGTCACACAGCTGGTGTTTGAGCTTTTTCTTGATGCCAAGGCCAGTGCCCTATCCACTCTACCACACTGCCCTCCCAAGTAGGTCCTCTAAGTTTGAATTCAGGACTGCTCTATCAAGACTGTGCTATCTCCTGCAAATCATATCCAGGGTATGTTGTAAATATTTAACAAGTGGTTCTTTTTTTTTAGGCTTTATATGTACAATTCCATTAAATATATTTCTACATTAGTCATGCTGTAAAAGAAGAATCAGAGCAAAAAAGGAAAAAACCTCAAAAAAGAAAAAAAAATAGAAACGGTATGATTCTATCTGCATCTAGATTCCATAGGTTTTTTTTTTTCTGGATTTGGAGAGCATTTTCCATCTTGAGTCTTTTGGAACTATCTTGGACCATTGTATTGCTGAGAAGAATCAAGTCTATCACAGTGGATCAACACACAATGTTGTTGATACCGTGTACAGTGTACTCTTGGTTCTGCTCCTCTCACTCAGCATCAGTTCACGTAAGTCCTTCCAGGTTTCTCTGAAATCTGCTTGCTCATTGTTTCTTACAGCACAATAGTATTCCATTACATTCATATACCACAACTTAACAAGTGCTCTTTTTTAAAAAGCGTACCTGACATATTTCTGCACTTAATGTGCATCATTAGCCTTTTCTCCATCAACTTTCCCAGTCTAGAAATTAACTCAATATGGATTTGCAGCATTTGATGATTTCCAAGATGTGAAAGATCATGTTGAACGTTTAGGCCATCGGCTCTCCTGACAGACCCTCTGACAGCTCCTAAGCTCTCGGCTGCTTCAGGTCAGTGATCCCTATCCCTTCAATTCATCCCTCATCACATTTGGGTCTTCTTCCCTTCTTGAGACTCACCTGTGGCCCCCTGCAGTGCCTCAGGGTTCTTCCTCAGCGGTGGCACCCAGAGCTGAACCCAGCCCTCTTGGTGGGGTCCTGGACTGGGGAGAGGCAGGTACCCCCCACCCCAGATTCCACCAGCCTTCCGGGCTTCCACATCTCATGGCTGACTCATCTTGATCATAAAGACAAAGGCTCATTGATTTAGAGATGGAAGAGACTTTGAGATGAGCTAGCTAGTCCTTTCTCTTCAGTTTGAGGAAACTGAGGCTTAGATGTATGAAGGATCTATTTAAAGTCACACAGGTAGTCAGTGGCAAGAGACAGGATTTGATTCAGATCCTCAGAATCTAAATCTAATATTCTTTTCATTGCTCAAGCCAAGCATTTTCCCAGAAAAAATGCATTACAGGCACTGATAGTTACCATTTATATAGTACTTTCAGGTTCAAAAAGTGAATTTATAATTTATAATTTGTATATATCTCATTTTGATCCTTACAACAGCCCCAAGAGAAAGTTCCTATTATGACCCCCATCTTGCATATAAAGAAACAGAGGTGAAATGACTTGCTCAGGTCCACAAAGAGTCAGTAAGCACCTGAAGCAGAATTTGCCTTCAGGTCTTTCTGACTCCTGATCTAGTGCTTTCTCCACAGCCCCACTGGCTGCCTCTGGGCAAGGTGCTAGGTTGAGATCTGAGGGAGAACACTCTCTCAGTACAAATCAGGGAGGGCTTCTTGGAGGAGCTGGCTCCTTTTCAGCTCCTACAAACACGTGTGATGATGTGGTGGTGCGGGGCAGTGGGAAGAGCACTGGACTAAGAGTCAGGACCTCTGGATTCTAGTCCTGGTCTCTGCTCTTCTTTTGCTGGTTTTCCATTTTTGTTCAGGGTCAGCATAGTCCAGCCCTATCATTTTATAGAGGAGGAAACTAGGGTTCACAGAGGGGGAAAGGGCTAGATCGGGACTGCAAGTTCTATCTGAGCCAGGCCTAGGCTAACGGTAGCCAAAAGAGCCAAGGGGCTACATTATGGCAGGGGGGAGGGTCCAGCTCCCCAGACTCTGGGCCAGTCAGGCCCAATGCAGACTCTTGTTCCAGTCCTGGTGCAGGGGTTAAGAAGGGTGGCGACAAGGTGGAAAACATGCAGAGGAGGGTGCCCAACCAGGAGCAGAGGGAGGAACTGGAGAGGGTTAGCCTGCTGAAGGGAAGGCTGAGAGGAATGGAAGGGGAGTCAGGAGAATGGGGGTGCGAGGGGGATGGCATAAAAACTGGGGGGTTGGAGGGGGAGACATGAGAACTGGGGGGTGGGAGGGGAGCTGGCTCCATGTCCCCAAGGGCAAAGCTAGGTGCTCTGGGTATGAGGTGCAAAGAAATACATTTAGGCTCAATGAAAAACACTTAGACTGTGCTAAGCACTGGGGATCCAAATCAAGCAAGTAAGACAGTCCCTGCCCTCCCAGAGCTTACATTCTAAGAGGGGAGGTCGGCATCTCTAAGGCCGTGATGCCAGGGAGGGGATGTTTTGCACAGGGAAGTCAAGAGAATGGAGATTGAAGTCATTGGAATCAATGGACTGACACGTCCTTACCTGGAATGGAAATGTTGACTTGATTAGTTACCAGAGCTGGCAGTTAATAAATCCGGAGTGTGTGTGTGTGTGTGTGTGTGTGTAGGGGGCATGGAGATGCTGGAGCAATGTCGTGTAGATAAGCTGAGTTTCCCACCACATAAAAAACAATCCTCTAAGAACTGAGGCTCCCCAAGCCCTCTGGGAGCGTTCAGGCAGACTGATGTTTGGAGGGGATTGGCTGATGGGGCTCCTTACATTGTGGGGGTCTAACACTCTCCCCACTGGCTCTACACACACCGTAAGTGTTTGGTCAATGATTGTTTAAGTTAATTAAACTGAAGAGAGTGAAAAGGGAGAGCATTGTTGCATTGGTCGATGACACAGAGGAGATGCAGGAGGTGGGCAGATTGAAAACAAACCCTGGAGAGGAGAGAAAATTGGAGGTGTAACTCAGGAAGAGCAGACCAGGAGCCTTGTCCAGGAGGGAGCTGAGCCCAGGAGCTTGTCGAGTGGAAAGGCCCAGCGGTTAATCCTGAGCAAGGGCACAGAATGGCACTTTGCCCAGGATGCTTGGAGGGGCTGGGTGTGTGGGGAGTCCCTGGATGGCAACGTAGGTTTCCGGTAGCTCTGGTCCGGCTGCAGAGTGTGCAGGAGGAGCCTGATGGAGGAAGGGGGCTGCAAGATCTTGAATTAGACCAACCTCCTTTGGGGGAGACTGTGGGCGTTAGCAGAGCAAAGTTAGAAGGGGGAGGTTGGAGAGATTCTCTGAGGAGAAGTGCCGTCCTTTTGTTGCATGATACGATGCCGGGGACCAGCCCTCACTGGAGATCAGGTGGGGGTGGGGTCTGCATCCATCTGAACCCAGGGCTTCTCATGTTCCACAGCCCCCGTACACGCACCAGTGTTGGAGGAGTGAGCCACGATGAGTGGGCTCAGATTCATCCTACATCTGCCTGTCCGAGCATTACCTGCCCTCTCCCCAGAGTGGGTGTGCCAGGCAGTGGGCGCCTAGCACATGGCCATGCTATGCAGGGCTACGAAGGCTGAAGCCTAGTGTGAACGACAGGGCCATATTGCCAAGGTGGGGCAAGAGTCTGAACATCAGTTGTTGTTTTGTTCTTTGTTGTCGAAGAGGACCATGTCAGGGGAGGTGCTGTCATGACTTGCACTGGGTTGGATTTCAGTGAGGGAGGGCTGGGGCAAGGTCACCAGCCTCACTGCTTCTCCTCCAGAGCCATCTAGGTCCAGTGGCAAGATGACTGGAGATGGCCCCGGATGTTTTTCTTCTTTCTTTGCTTCTTTCCTTCCTTCTTTCTTTGTTTCTTTCTATTTTTGCAGGGCAGTGAGAGTTAAGTGACTTGCCCAGGGTCACACAGCTAGTAAATGTCCAGTGTCTGAGGTTGGATTTGAACTCGGGTCTTCCTGAATCCAGGGCCTGTCTTTATCCTATCTGCCCCTGTCCCGGGATGTTTTAAGGCAATTGATTTGCCCAGGGTCACACAGCTAGTAAGTGTCTGAGGTGAGATTTGAATTTAGGTCCTCCCAACTTCAGGGCCAGTGAGTGTTCTATCCACTGCACCACCCAGCTGCCCTAATATCAGAATAGGAGAGGTTGGAGAATGCACGGAGGGTGCAAGATCCAGGGGCAGACTGAGTCAGGCAGGTGATCTGCCCCCTGCCTCCTGACCCTTTAATGATCCTCTACTTGAATCTCTGACCTCGTACCCGGCTTCCCGTGTCTGTTTCAGCTCACTGGCTGTTAAAAGGCAGCATGGGGGGCAGCTAGGTGGCGCAGTGGATAAAGCACCGGCCCTGGATTCAGGAGTACCTGAGTTCAAATCTGGCCTCAGACACTTGACACTTACTAGCTGTGTGACCCTGGGCAAGTCACTTAACCTCCCATTGCCCTGCAAAAAACAAAAACAAAAACAAAAACAAACAAACAAAAGGCAGCATGGTACAAATCAAGTCAAGTCGGGTCAACAAGTATTTATTAAGCACTTGCTGTGTGCCGGGCACTGTTCTAAGCATCAGAGATACAAGGAAATGTAAAACCACAGTCCTTGCTCTCAAGAAGCTTACATTCTAATGGGGGAGACAAGTAAATAACTATGTAAAGTCGGTCATCCAGTCAACAAACATTTATTAACACCAACTATATGCTAGGTACTGAGCTAAGTGCTGGGAATACAAAGAAAGGCAAAAAACAAGTCCCAGCCTTCTAGGAATTCCCATTCTAACAGGAGAGGTAACACACAAGGCCACTAGGGGGCTGGGTGATGCAATAGATAGAGCACTGACCCTGGAGTCAAGAGGACCTGAGTTAAAATCTCACCTCAGATACTTACTAGCTGTGTGACCCTGGGTAAGTCACTTAACCCCAACTGCCTCAAACATCTGGGGCCATCTCCAGTCCTCCTGGTGTATATCTTGCCACTGGACGGAGATGGCTCAGGAGGAGAGAGGCTGGTGACTGCACAGCCCTCCTTGACTTAAATCCAATTCAGGGCCAGTCATGACATCATCTCCCCAATGTCAGGTCCTCTTTGAGAAGGAAGGACAAACAACAAGTATGAGGATGAGTGGAACCTCTGTGACCTTGGGCAAGTCACTTCCCCCGCTCTGTGGACCTCAGTTCTTTCATCTGCAAAGTGAAGGGGTCAGACTGGGTGATCTCTGAAGTTCCTTCCACTTGTAAATCCTTGCTCCAATGACCTCAGTCCTGGATCCAACCTAGCTGGGCCTTTGGCTTGCTCTTGCTCGGACCCTCATTCATATCCTTCTGTCTCTGTCTGTCTGCCTGTCTGCCTGTCTCTTTCCCCCCTCCCCCAAGGAGGAAATGGCTTCTCCCCAGCCCCAGCCAGTGCCTTGATCCCTGGCATGCAGAGACTTCCTTTCTGCAGTATTCTGCAAGGACACATTAGAACAGACCTGAAGAAACCCATCAGAACAGGCTTTGTTTTCTTCTGTGACAGGGAGGGTGTGAGAGAAGATGTGAGTTTGGACCACAGGGAGTTTGAGGAGAGTGGAGGGAAGGGTAGGGCTAGGATGTGATACAGAGAGAAACCTGTCATGTCAGTGCCTGAGCATTCGGCTGAATCAGGCTGGATCCAGTGGCTGGTCAGGCCCGTTAATTCGCCCACTCACCTGTCAAGTAGGTGCGGCTGGAGAGTCTAGCGTGACGGGGCAGAAAGGGCCCTGGATTTGAAAGCAGAAGACCCAGGCTACACTTTTGGGTCTGCTCTTTCCCCTGTGACCTTGGGAAACACATTTGGCATTTTGTGCCTCAGTTTCCTTCTCTGTAAGAGGAGAAGCCCCCAATTTAGTGACCTCGAAGGTCCTTTCTAACTACAACTTTTGTGAAGCTGTTGACTCAGCTTTTCACCCTGGGAGGTGAAGAGGCTCATGGACAAGAGGCTGTGGGGCTGAAGGGGGTCCAGTTTCTAGGAGACTTATTAAGTAGGATGTAAGAATCATGGGCCCAGAGCTTTTAGGATGAGTGAATGACCAACTCTCCACTGAAGAAATGCAGACTTTCAGAGCTGAAATTCCCTCATGTCCTGCTAGCCTGACCATACCTGAATCAAAATTCCCATCTCTCACATCTCTGAAAAGTGATTGGCCAGACTGTGCTTGAACACCTCAAGTGATGGGTAGCTCACTACTTATCAAGGCAGCCCAGCTCATTTCCAAACAACTCTAATTGTTGAGAAGTGAGTAGGGAGCCAAAATATGCCTCTTCACAATATGTCCTCATTTCCCTCATACCACTGTTAGGCCTGCAAAATAGTTGAAGCCAGAGGTAATTTATTCCTGAGGCTCCCCCATCCCATCTTCAATTATTTAGGCTAAACAGCCCTTTTTTCCTATGAATACACAGGTCACAGCCTCCAGAATGTTAGAGCTAGAAAGGACGAGAAAGAGAGAAAGAGGCAGAGACACACTGAGAGAGACTGAGAGACAGAGAGACAGAGACAGAGGGTGGCTAAGTGGGAAGAGCTTTGGACTTGGAGTCAAGAAAAATTTAGTTCAAATCTTGCTTCAGACACTTGTTCTCTGTGTGACCCTGGGCAAGTGTCTTAACTGCTCCCAGCCTCAGTTTCCTTCTCTGTAATTTGAGGGGCTTGCATGAGTTGGCTCCTTTTAGTTCTAAATCTATGATTCTGTCACTATTGGGTCTCACTTCATTTTATAGAAGAGGAAAGGGAATCTCAGAGAATCTCAATCAACAAGCATTTATTAAACACCTATTGCATACCAGGCAAACAGTAGGCTAAGTCTTGAGGAGATAAAGACCAAATGACTCCCTCCCTTCCTCCCCCCCCCCTTCTAGGGTCTTCTATTTTGTTGAAGGAGACATGTGCATAGATCGGCTTGTGTACAATGAATGAAAAGTAATTTGGATGAGTAATTTGGGAACCCTTCACTGGGGGGGTGAGGGAGGATGGGACCCATCTGGCCCAGCCTTCGCCTGAGCGGGGATGTCTTGTACAACATCCCTGACACAAGGCCATTCAAGCCCTGCTTGCATACTTCCAGTGACGGCGAGCTCACTTCTCTCCGGGTTCTCCTTTGGACAGCCATCACAGCAGGCTTTAGCTCTCTCTTGGCCTTTGGGTAAGAATCAAATGAGGTGATGG
Source organism: Dromiciops gliroides (assembly GCF_019393635.1). NCBI lineage: Eukaryota > Metazoa > Chordata > Mammalia > Microbiotheria > Microbiotheriidae > Dromiciops > Dromiciops gliroides. The sequence continues at coordinate 3,167,308 of NC_057861.1, forward strand.
ATAGGAAGTGTTTTGTAACCCTGAAGCCCCAGTGCAGTGGGAGCTGTTCTCGGGTTAGAGGTTTGTGGACGCTAGGAAGGGGCTGGTCTATTATTGCTCTGGAGGAGAATTATTCATCCTCCCTGGGGCTGGGAGCGTGTGGCCAGCCTGACCTTTCTTTGTGCTCAGCCTCCTGCCAGCATCAGACCCAAGTATCTGTAATTAACGTGATAAAACAGCTTGAGAGACTGTTGCTGGCTGTGCTGAGGGACCCGGAGACTGTTACTGAGCCTGTCTATTGAGCTCCAGAGAGGTGGATGGCCCCTCCTCCCCTGCAAGGCTCCCCCCCAGGAGGCAGGACGCTAGGCAGAGTGGGCCGGGTGCTGCCGGCCCTGCTGAGACTTCCACGTGGGCTGGTTTCTACTGAACCCCCAAAGGACAGCCTCAGCTGAGGCAGGGCCACTGGGAGGAGGCCCGTGCTGCAACTCTGCAGAGAGGACTAGGTTAGCCTTGGTTGGGGAGGGGAATCCTGGGGGAGGGGGTTGGGCCGTGCCTGCCGCAGGCATTAGCTTGCTTCAGTCAGTCCCCCATTAGAGCCAGAAAGGACTTGGGAGGACATTAGCTCCGACTGCGTCGTGGCACCGATGAGGAAACTGAGGCACAGAAGTTTAGTGACTTGGCCAGGGTCATACAGCTGGTTTCTGAGGCCAAATGTGAACCCCGATCTTCTTGACTGTTTTATCCCATCTACCATTCTGCCCATCAAGGTCCCCAGTGGTGAACTGCTTCTCCCACCCACAAACACTCTCACAGCTCTTCTCAGCGAATTTATTCACCTCGTCTGCATATGATGACAGCTTGATTCCAGACCAGATCTCTTGACCCCAAGAAGTCATGCAGCCTCAGTTTCCCTCGGGTGTGCAATATTTGAGCCAGGCTGAGATCCTTAAAGAAAAGGAAGACAGTACTAATCATGAGACGGGCGGGGGAGGGGGAAGAGGGGGGGCAAGAAGCAGCCACAGGCCTTGTACCCAGTGTGTGTGTGTGTGTGTGTGTGTGTGCGCGAGTGTGTGTGCGCCCGCGCGGCAGGCTGAGTGGGGAGGACTCCGAGACTCCGGCTGGGGGTCTTGGGGCCCCCGCTCCCCGGTGTTCACGTGGCAGGAGTTCAGGATCCTTCACACTGAGATGGCAAATGCCCAGGAGGTACCCAGCGTGAGCAGCCCCCACCTCGGAGCCCGGGGAATGGACTCGGCCGCTGCCTCGCGCCGCCAGTGCCCGGCCCCGCGGGGGCGGATCGGCTCCCTCCGCATAAATAAAAGATGGCTTTTCTTTCAACCCCCGGTAGCGGCGGCGGGATCTGGTGGGGGCCCGCACAGCTCCAGCGCTGGAGCGGCGCCCCCTCCTCCCCACCAAGCGTTGCTATAGAAACCATCAATTCAAAGGCGCGCACTTCAAGGGCTTTTCCTGCCTTTCTCCATCCCAGGCAGCCTCGCTGTGGGCTGGGGGAAAGAGAATCAAGGCTCACGGAAGAGGGGTGGGGTAAAAAGGGCTGGGAGGGGTCTGAGGACAGAGAATATCAGAGCTGGGGAGGGGAGAGGAGTGGGGGACCTTAGACTAGAGAATGGCTAGGCTGGTGGGAGGGGTCTTGGAGAAGAGAATGTTAGGGCTGGGAGGGACCTTAGAACAGGGGATGGCAGGGTTGGGAGGGGCCTGAGAACAGGGGATGGCAGGGTTGGGAGGGGCCTGAGAACAGGGGATGGCAGGACTGGGAGCGGTCCTGGAGCTGGACTTGGAGCTGAAGGCCCTCGTTGGGAGTTCCAGGTTTCCTGCTCCCCAGCTCTGTAACCTCAGGCCACAGCCTCTTTTTCACTAGGCCCGAGTTTCCTCCTCTATAATTTGGCCACAAAAGGAAGAAGAGGTATGTGACAATGTCTAGTGGAGGCAGATGGATCAAGTGAGAGTGTTTTAGAAGGCTAAGGGAGATGGGGGGCATGTTTGGGGGCAGAAGGGAAGGAGTGTTTCTTTGGACTTCACATTATTCTTCCTCCTGTGTATAGAAAATGATGGTCAAAGCCTGGGGAGGAGAGTAAGGGCTCTCCGGGTTGGAGGAAGAAAAGTGTCAGTTTGCACGGGGCACACACATGAGGGAGCTGCGTCACACCTTGGAAAGGTGAGTGTCACCCCTGAAGTGAAGAGTTTTTTTTTATGAATTAAAAAAAAATCAAATTAAAAACATTTTTTAAATTGAAGCATTTCTTAGCCCCTCACTGGAGAGTCATTGGAGGAACTCAGGACTTCAGAGATCAAAGAGACTTAAGGGACCTTCTGGTCTACTCCCCCCCCCATCTTATTGATGATGAAGCCAAGGCTCAAAGGGGGCAGGGGGCCTTGCTCAGTGTCACAGAGCTAGTATGGGAAGGATGGAGCTGAGCCATGGTTTGAATCCAGCTGTTTTGAGTCTAAATGCAGAGAATTTCCCCCTTCCCTGAACAGCCTCAGGATAATCGAAATAGCTCCAATTTTGACAATTCTTTCCATCCTGCCAAATGCTCTTCCTCCTCCCCCCTCCAGGCCCATCTACCATGTCCTGTGAGGAGGTAGAGGCAGGCATCATGATATCCATCGACAAAGCAGAGGGATTTCATCGGAGGGAGACAAGGATGGAGAAGGGACTTGGAGCCATGCCATGGATCTGTCAAGGCAACAAGAGAAGG